>NW_020327323.1:0-26083 GCF_001858045.2 Oreochromis niloticus | reverse complement strand
CGACCTCTGCTGGAGTAGCATTCAAGTAGCTGCTCTGCTCTGAGAAGCAGAAAGAAGAAAGTCCTTTTTGCTGTTGTTATTTACTTTTAAACTAAAAATAAAATGAATAAAGCTACAATACAATAGAACAGCACAAGACAGCCCTTTATTGTCATTGTACATGTACAACAAAATTATAGGTGCTCCACGCCAACCGTGCAGTTATAAAATATAATTAGCAAGACAGCAGGAAAAAATAACAAACAGGAGAATTATGTGCAAACTAGAGGAATGTATACAAAAAAGAAAGGCACACATTGAAGAACAAAGTGTAAAGACTTGGTCTTTGTTTAACACTTTACAAAGTTTAATACTGAGTAAATTGAGGTGGAAAATGACTTGAGAACAAATTAAAATTGAATGGATTTGTAGACCCTTCCTTTGAAATCCAGCAAGAAATAACAGAGTTTTGGTTTTGTCATCTTACACATAACAGCATTCGGTTGTAATATGAGCAGTTTATTATTAAAGTAACACATGTACCTTGAAAAACTAAAATAAATCATAACATGAAACTCACCTCGTTTCTGTGGAGAAGTTGAACAGGGTTTTTCTTTATGTTCTCAGACCAGCTGCACTGGATCATCACCAGCTTGCATCTTCATACTTTTTCCTTCAGTGAAGTCTTTACTTTTGTTGCCATTCATCTGCGTTGGAAAACCAAAGTGTTGGTTCTAGCTTATGAGTCACTGTTGATCTCAAATAATCTCTAAGCAGCTGAATGTTAAGGAAAGACACAAATATTTCTCCTTACCATAGGCTAAAAGCTTGATATAGACACAATGACTTACATGTCAGCACCATCCCCATAAGGCATATAAAGCCCTGCACACCACTGCACTTAAACCTGCACTTATATTATAGTTTAATTAAGATATGTTTATGATGTAATCAGATTAGCTTACCAGTGTAAAAAAATATGCTACATACTTAAAATGCTCTGCTCAGTATTACATAAATCACATTTTCAACAAAAGTTAGAGCGAAGACATAGTTACATGGACAATGTATCTGCAAATATTAACTCAACATTTCTGTGTGCTACAACATGGACATAATGACAAAATGATAAATCTGCTGGGGTGAAACTAAAATCACTACAGTGTTTTTAGTTTCACCCGGCACAAAAATCACTGGTGTTTCAATAAACTACAGAATATTTAGCAATGCAGTTCTGAGATGTACAATGAAATATTTTGTTTATTAAATGTTATGTTTCATAAGCTGATAGGTAAGCGAATGCCACTGTACCTCTTACCCAAAATGTTTATAGTCATTATAATTTTAGTTTAACCTGATTTAAAAAACTGATTTAATTCCAATCCATCATAGTCTTTGATAGTTTTTTTTTCTATGAGTCTAATAAATATTTTCTCTTTTACTATTTCAATATAGGGTGAAAGCAGATTTTGTGTGGCGGATCTGGTTGTAGTGTTGAGTGGACTTTTGCAGAGGTTTGTAAAATGGGTCTTCTGACCCTTCAAGAAACGAAGTATTTCCGAAGAACTTTGAGATTCAACGCTGCCAGACAGACGCTTATTACCGGATTTGTAAGTGTCTAATTAACATATTATATTTATTATAGAAATTTTGTTATGTATTAAATGCTGTCACTCTCTTGTCTCTGTGTAGTGTCCTATATGCAGATCCACTGTGATGAGAGAGAATGTATCAGATTTGAATGTCCCCTGTAAAGTGTGCACAGCAGTAAAAGGAGAGCTGTTTGAATTCTGCTGGCAGTGTTTGAGGGAGTGGAAGGGTCCACGGCCACGGAAAGACCGCTGTGAAAATGATGGCTGCTGTAACGAATCACTAAAAACACTACAGACCTGCCCAGATATCACATTTAATTCAGTGGAGGAAGTCCACGGGTGTCCCTCTGTCCGTGCCTGTCCCACCTGTGGCTTCCTGGTAGAGCACAGCAAGAGGAATTGTAAATTTGTTGTTTGTCCTCGATGTAAGGTGAAGTTCTGTTTTGTGTGCCTGAAGAGCAATACTAAATGTATTGAAACCAGTGACTACTTTGGACCTTGCTTCAGTCGTGTAGCTCCCAGACAGACAGCTATACCTGTATGGCAGAAGAAATAATGAAAAAGACACAAAGCTCAAGTGTGTGAGATGTGAAAGTGCCTTTTCTGTAATAATATACCATGTTGTTTTTTTTAAATAACCTTTTTATAATTCTCTGTTCTCTTGGAAAAGTTGTCAAATATAATCAGTGTTGGTTTTTCTTGATGAGAAATTTGCTACCAAATGTGATCTTTGCAGCTGCATTATGTCTGAATCATAACGACAATGAACCTGAAAAATGTTATTCATTCATAGATTTAAAGTAAAGTTAATCATACATTCTGTGTGTGCTTATCTTTTCCCTCAACATTTAATTATTTTATGTTAACCTGTCATTGTTTGTTGTATTTTTAGCATTAGCTACATGATATTTAGCACTTATACTACTCGGGTCAGCCATTTCTTTCTTATTTTGATTGCTTAGTTTTTTTCCCCTAAAATGTTTAAAGAAATCAATGTTTAGTCTCTTGATACATACTTGAAACCTTGTTATGCTAAATCAAAGTAGAAAAAGTGTGTGTTTTTATTTTCACCTTCAGCCCCAGATGGTACTGTTCACTCTGTACACGAGTACACGTATTAATTAGAGCAGTCACAGGTGCGCCCAGTTAGAGACGAATGATTTTTAAAACCATGCAGCCTGCACAGTAAGTGAACTATTGAGATAGGATTTAGGCAGGTAATCAACAGCTACTGCCTAACACACAACAAAAGGTTTATATAAATGTTACCATAGAATACATTTGTTATTTGTCTGCCTGCAAAATGCCTGTATAATAAACATATTGTTATTTATTATCACAGTAAGTAACACTGCATTTCATAAAAAGAACATCATACCAACAGTTACACGTGGTGGTAGCAGTGCAATGGTCTGGACTGCTTTGGTGCCTTAGGATGACCTGCTGTAACTGATTAATCCATGAATTCTGTTCTCTACGAGAAATCCTAAATGAGAATGTCCAACCATCAGTTCATCCCATAAAGCTCACTTGTGTTATGCATCAGGACAACGAACTGACAGCAAAGCTAAGTAAAGCAAGGCTACTTCACAAGAGCCCAAGATAAAAATAGAGAGCTACAAATGAGCACAATGGGTTAAATTCAATAATCATTGCATTATTTTTAAAGAAGATGAAAGCAGAGCATTATGGAATCAGCTGGAAAGTCAGATAAGTAAATATTAGCCAATGATCTCAGTATCACTTTTTAGAACACTGATATTCATGGGGCTGCTGCGTAACCGTACATTTGTTGTCAGCTTTTGTTATTTCAACTACTAGTAAGTTACACAGGCTATCAATGAAACAAAAAGAAATAAAAAAAGAATATTATTATGCCATATTTGTGCATCATTTACAACTTGTGATAATAAATTAGTGCTGAAGTCTATATGGGTATGATAGAAGTCTTAAAATCTAAAGGAAGACCCAAAAGTGTAGAAGAGAAGATCAAAGATGACACAGTTCAGTCGCAGCTAGCAAAGATGATGCATCGAGTCCTTTGGTGTATCACATTTCAGTCCTGAGGTGAATCTTTTGGATGGAGTCGAGTGCATCGATGATGATATTTGTCAGCCTCCGTGGACCTTCGTCACCATCTGCACCACAGACGAGGGTTTGATCCCATATTCAGACAGAGATGCAGAGTCATCGTCCAGCGGCTTTCCAGAGACAATCAGCCGGAATTCAGCATAAGATATCCTACACACACAACACAGGAGAGAGAGGAACCTCACTGAATATTTAAACATGTCACAAATAATTATATCATGTCGCTGAACACCTGAAGATTGTTATTTTAAGTTGCACTCAGACAGCACTGCTCAACAAAAACTAAACTAAGCGTGAAAAACATTTATTTCACACGCTTTATAACCAAAGTGTGCACTAACAGTTTGTGCAATGAAAACACAGTAACACTGAGATATCCAGTTGAATGTGTGTTTGAAGTTGTGTCGTATTATTGTGCTTCGTGATTTTTGCACGGCACAAAGACCTCACATAACAATAAAACAACTGAAACTGACACGAACATAATGAAAACCAAACTGAACCGAAAGAGTTTTGACAATAAACATTTGATACAGTTTTAAAAAGATATAAGATTCATGAAATAAATGAGGACATTTGAATGAGTCTGTGTCATTTGTGTCACTTGATTTTCATTAGATTGCAACGCAATCACTCGACACACAGCTTCTTTACTTGTCAACTTTTCCTTCTCCATAGTTTCTCTTTCGATCTGTTTTGAGTTGTTGGGCTTACCTTTCTTTGGAAACAGTTGCGCTGCTTTGATCTTCAAGTCTTTCACGGTCTTCTGCTGCTTTTTGGAGTGATTTAATTTGATAATCCCGACCTCACCTGCAGGTGAGCGGACAGACAAGCTGTACTTGCACATTGTGTTTGTCTGGTGTGTGAGTCTGAGGAGCTCCTTCGGTTTCTGTTAAGTCAGGTGAGTTGAGAGCGCATTAGTCACTGAGATGGGCTGTCTCTAAATAGTTGTTCAGCTCATAACAAACGCTTTATCAGACAAACATGCCAAACGACCCTTCAGCGCGGCTTTGTCTGCAGCCTGTCCGCAGCACGGACACAAGAACATTTCACTACACATTGTACTCTGTATGATACTGTATGTGACAAATAATAAAGATTGTTTGTTTGTTTGTTTGTTCAGGACTTCGCTGTTAGGTAAGTTTCATATCTAATTTAGTTTCACTATCATTATTATCGTTAAACGAAATCACTTTCTTTCTTATGATTAATTTTAACGTGATGTTAGGTTTACTTTGTTGGTTTGATAGTTTGTCGTCATTGTTGTTGATCCATAGGCCTGCTGTCTGATCTCCTTTTAATGTTTTACTAATAGCTTGCACATTAAACTGTACATGATAAAGAAATCCGGCCACACGTTTGTGTTGACGTCACTCAGAGTCAGCTGTTACTAGGCTCATCGCAGCGCCACACGTCTTTTGCCTGCATCGTGCATGTCCAGCAGCAAGATCGACGATGGCCGGATTCACGGGTTTCCTGCACAGGTAACACTCAGCGTGGTTCACTCACTCATGCGCGTGTTCCTTTTGGTTACATGTCCAATACTCTGAGTTCACTGGTAAAGACTTTTTGTTATGGTTAGAAAGTGCGCAGCGGAGAGTTCGCTCTTTACTTCGATCATTTAGTGTCTGACGGTCTGACGTCACAGTGATACTAAAACATAAAGCCTGTGATTAAAAACATAGTACTGAAAGTTCAGAACTTACTGTTACCAGGGCTGGAGTGGTAATTTGGCACACCGGGAATTGCGATGGATCAGTTCAAGGGCCTCCGAAGTGTGAGCAGCCCATTCGTTCATTTTCATTACCGACACTGTGTCGTCCAATAAAATCTCTTTACGCAACCGGGACCTCCCCTACCTTCCCTGTGCGCTCGTGCGCTCGAGTTTAGTGTGGAAAAAAGTTCTGAAAAGGTGGAGCTGAGAAACTGAAACCGAAAAATAAAAAGAACTAAAAATAGATGTACAAAATATGTCAAAAGAACAGAGATATTATCTGCAGGGGTGCTGTTAAAAAGGGAGGAATTAAAGAGCTGGAGAGACGTCATTAGGAAGATTCAAGGATATCACTAAAAGCCGAAATGTGGCTTTAAATAATGATATGCTGCATTTCAGTGTAACTGAGAAACAACCCAGCAACAACCAATCTGATTAAAACCTGTTTCAATAACTCAATGCCTTTTTTTTGGTCGTTTTTTTGTCCCATTCCAACCCAGACTGTAACTTATTTGAAGTGTTCTTTTCCCGAAATCGCAGGTTGTTTCTTTGAAGTGACACTGAAGTGTTCTGTTACTGTTTCGCAGACTGATGGCCTCAAATACTATAACAAAACAGGAGAAGTGTTACAACCCTCTCGACCTGACATTTAAATTTGTCGATAGAGAGGATGATTTGGACTGTAAGTATTACTTGGGTGCAGCAGTATTGAGAATAATTACAATAATAACGGTGAAAATCATTTTAACCAACTTACATAAACCAATGTCACAAATCATTTATTCTTGAATTTGTGTGTGATTGTTCTCAGTTTTGTGTGAAGGCTTCAAATCTCTCAGAGCTCAGATGTCCTGTGGTCACGCTGTGACCCCGACCTCTCTCACCAACTGGTGTCGCAGGTTGTTGGAGCAGGTAGGCCACTGAAGGTTGACTTTGTTAAAATAGATAAAATAACGTCACCATAAATAACAGTGTACCTAAATAAATAAAAGCAGAAGGCATCGGGGGTGGTACCAGGTTTCTGATTTTGGGATAAATTAGATATTAAATTAACCATGATAATATTTTTAATTCTACCACAACATACGAGTACACACATGTGTGTAAGTGATGAAAATAATACCTGATCTATTATCACATCTTATTTTAAACATAATACACTGCAAGCGCTCTTTGGTCTCCAGACACATCACTCAACAGTGTGTACACAACATTTTAGGGCCTATAATCACCTCGAGTTGAACCAGCACCTGTGAGGCACTTCAAGAAATCACACATCTAAGAGACTCATAGACTTTTCCTGGGTTTAAACCGTGCTCTTCTAAACAACCTTACAGCCACTTTTTATCCTTTTAAAAAAAATCATTTTATTCTTTTGCATGTCACAAGGTTTTGGAAAAAAAGTATAAAAACTAGATGAGCAGCTAATCAATGCTGTAAAAGCCTGTATCAAAAATCTTAACCTGAAACCTGTAGACTTTAGACTTCAGTACAGCGTTGAATTACACCTGTGTTTGTCCAGCTGTGACCTTTTCAGTGTTTTATCAAACCATTGCATATCTAGCAATGCAGTTATTAGCTACATGAAAAAATTGCTTATTATATAATTTCTTTTATTAGCTAATAAGTTAATGAATTACAGAGCAACTCTTACCCACAATATGGTATTTATTGTTTTAATAATGTTTTAATAATGTAAGTTTAACTGAAACGACAAAAATCCAGTTCATCAAATTGTTTGGTGTTTTGTTTCCAACATGTGAATCTAATAATCCTTTTACGTCTCATTATTCCAATAAAGGGTGAAAGCAGGTTTGTGTGTGGTGGGTTTGGTTGCAGTGCTGAGTGGACTTTGGCAGAGGTTGTTAAAATGGCTCTTCTGACCCCTGAAGAAACTGAGTACTTCAGAAAAACCCTGGAATTCAACCCTGCCAGGCAGATGCTTATCATCAGATTTGTAAGTGTTGCATTAACATATTATATTTACTGTAAATGGAAATTTGTTATTAGTGTTAAACGTCATTCTTCTGTCTCCATGTAGTGTCCTAGCTGCGGATCCGCTGTGACGAGAGAGAATGAATCAGATTTGAATGTCCTCTGTAAAAAGTGCACAGCAGATAAAGGACAGCCATTTGAATTCTGCTGGCAGTGTTTGAGGGAGTGGAAGGGTGCACGGCCTCGGAAAGACCGCTGTGGAAATCGTGGCTGCTGCAACCAGTCACTGAAAACGCTAAAAGAATGCCCAGATATCATCTTTGATTCTGTGAAGGGAGTCCACGGGTGTCCCTCAGTCCGTGCCTGTCCCACCTGTGGGTTACTGGTGGAGCACAGCAAGAGGCATTGTAAATCTCTTGTTTGTCCTCGATGTAAGGTGAAGTTCTGCTTTGTGTGCCTGAAGATCTTCACTGAATGCACCAGAACAAGTGGCATTTCTGCACCTTGCTCCAGTGGAGTGGCCCCCAGACAGACAGCTATACCTGTATGGCAGAAGAAATAATAGTAACAACAAGGCCATCAAACTTCACTTTGTTTTGGTGTGAAAGTGACTTGAAAGTGGAGTTGATGCACTTTAAAATATATGATAATTATATTTTAAAAAATAGCTTTTTGCTCCCAAATTCACCTAGCAACTGCCATAAACCAGTCAACAATTCCCAGTATTGCTCTCTGACTGGAGATTAGCAGGAGGTCACTGAACATTCACTAGGTCTGCATGGTTAAGCAACTTCCAGTAACCACTTGTCAACCAGTCAGGAAATAAACATTTTATATAGAAATCTGCGGTTGGCATTTACCTGTGATAATATATCATATAATATAAGGCTAAAGAAATGTTGTAGTTTGTTAATGAGAAATTTCCTACCAGATGTGAACTTTACAACTGTATTATGCCTGATTTGGGGGGGGCGAGGGGGCGTGGCTGTGGCTCAGCTCGTAGAGCAGATCAGCTACTGATCGGAAGGTTGGTGGTTCGATTCCTGGCTCCCCCAGTCTGCATGCCAAATATCCTTGGGCAAGATACTAACCCCAAATTGCCCTCGGATGCGTTCATTGGAGTGTGAATGTTTATTAGTTGTTTATTACTTGAGTTTAGAAGTGATTAGAAGTGCTTGTATGAGTGGGTGTGAACGGGTGAATGAGGCATGTTGTATAGAGCGCTTTGAATACTCCGGGAGAGTAAAAAAGCGCTATATAAGAATCAGTCCATTTACCATTTGTAAAATCTCAAAAATAAATTTTAAATGTGAAGTTAAACACACATTCTTTCTTTTTGTTAGCTTCAACCAAAAGTTAAGATGTAAAACATGCAGCTCATTTAAATAAATTGTAAAAATGTTGTTTGCAAAAACATTTTAATAAAAGCCAGTGAAGTTTCTTTTCTTTCTGCCATGTCATTGCATAGAGCCAAGTGTCATGTCAAATGTTTACCTTGATAATATATTACTTTTAAAAATGTGGTCCCAGTGTAGTGAACTTTACTTAGAAGCATCACATTAACAACTAGTACAGCAACTTGCCTATATTTTTGTTGAAGACAAAAACTTTATTATTTTGTGCTGCGAAGACGGTAAAACCAGTTTTTGTTCTGAATAAAAAGTAATCTTAGTAATGTTTTTAAAAAAAATTAATTCAAGGTTTCTGTTTGTTTCAGTTTGATTCCAGTATATTTTAAATGATATTTTATGGAGATCAAACAATTTTCAAACATTTTTTATTCGCTTACATACACAGCAAAATCCGAAGTGTTGATGTGAGTTAAAATTACTGGTGTTAAAAATTTCGAGTTGAAAAGTGTTGGTTTGAGAGTTACAGTAACACTAACGGTGCTGAAAAAGCTCTGTAGCCGGAGTTATTTCAAAGAGTCAATACTATAACACTCATTTGGAGTTGATTTCCACATCCGGGTTTTTCGCGCTCATGGCATGAGGAGTCCGCCAGAAGTTTGCTGTCAAGATCGAGGAGGTTGTTCAGGTAAGAACTATACAACAAGACCTATGTTATTTTATCATTATTAAATATTGTAACTAACTAGCCTATAACATTATTTATCAGAAGCATGCAATATTTTCCTAATGTGGAGTGTATTCATCTGCGGTAAGAGATGGGATTCGTTAGCTTAGGTAGCTAAACTATCTTCTATAACAAGTTAATATTGCAGCGAAAATAAATGCGTGCTTAATATAATTCTCAATTCTAGTTAGTTCTAATGTCATAAGAGAAATGCTTTCCAGTGTTCAATGCTTATTAAATGAAACGAGGGAGGAGTTAGCTATCCTCTGGATATGTTAAATGTAATGTTAAAATTTGAATTTGTGGTAGCCTAGCTGGCAGCTAAGACAAATGCGTTTAGCCCACTGCTTTTAAGGGAAGCGAACATTCGCCTCAGAAATATCCTATTTAAAAGTGAACTAAACAATCACATGGAGACGTTCAAGTCAAGTTTTGGAAAGCGTCAAGATAGGCTAATTACACGTGCTACCAGCGAGTTTAGCAGTAGCCTAGCCTACAAATCTTTGAAGTGGCAGGGGGTTATGGAATTCTGTTAGATGTTAGTGACCAAGCAAGGCGCGCTGCGTTTGTGCATGGATTGCTTGCTAACGGTTAGGATATATCATACATGTTGTAGTAGGCCTAATCTAAGGGAACATTTTCCCCTTTTCTACAGTTTTAGTGAAATAGGCTACCATCCAGTGTTTAAGACAAAGCGGTATAACGACTGAGGGTCGTTGACGTCGCCTCCACTGATAATCCTAGCATGTCGTGTCACAAAACAACCACCACAAAGTAGCAACTAGCCAGACGGCTGTGCATGTGTCAGAAACTCCCGATATAAATGTAAGACTTGCACTCATTAATTTACAGTATAAGGGATATTTGTTGTCATAAGTGAAAGCGTGATGAAGGCAGGTGTGCGTTCAACAGGAAATTTTATGTGGATTATCATCCTGACATGGTTTAAACAGAGATGCTTTTCCCCAAGTAGGCTACAGCGATTTACTCGCAACATAGCAGAACTAAGTATCTAGCCTGCGTGCAGACGGGAAGATCGCCGTTGTCGTCTTATAAACATGTGGATGGGTGGATAATTCATTGGATGCTATTCTGTGTACCCAAGTTCAGCTATTTTAGTGCGCAGGGGGAAGCCAAATTATGTTCCTGAGGTTGAAGTGGTCTGTCACCCCTTCACAGATCATCACACAATGTATAGCCTAATATTTTCTTAAAGTTGTCCGGATTTGTTGCCACTTAAGCTATGGTTTAAATATATGGTAAAAAATATTCTGTGCCCCCTTCTCTCCACCAGGTGCTGTTGTAAGACATGTTGCTGAAAGTGAAATACCTCAATGTAAAGAAGTACATTAAATTGCACGCAGGATTCACTTATCTAGAATTCATCAGTGAAGGTAAGATAACCTGGCAGAACAAAATTTGTTGCACATGTATCAGTTCATCATGTTTGCATCTCATCTATTTAAAAAACGAATTAAATGTTAACACATTTTATTTTAATGTGTGACATTAAAAACAGTACAGAGCAGTAGGCCTAGGCCTATATTGTTGCTGCAGACCTGTCTAATTTAACCATTTTAAAGACAGGTAAAACAGCTGTTAATAAATATTAGCTAAATAAAAAAGTCAAAATTAGTTTTTAAAAAAGTTTTTCAGGCGTTTTAGGTGACATTATGCTTATCTTTTTGTAAAGCCAAAACCAAGTTTGGACTTCCGGATGCTGCTGACCTTGATATTTTCGATGAAACTGACACAGCTGTCGAAGAAGACATTTTTCTGGAGTTACTGGAGGCCCAACCAGACCTATGCCTGACAATACGTGAAAAGATTTCAGATGAAGGTAAATGTTATCATAACTTAAATTTTCAGAGTATAGCCCACTCAATGTAGAGCCAAGTTCTTTTGCTCTTGATGCAGATGACATTGACCTGTCTTCATGCAATATACATGACAGTGGACAGGGCTGGGTCATATTTGTATAGAATGTTGTCTGAACATGAACATTGAAATTGTGTTATTAATGGCATTGTGGAGTAGCCTAAAGAAAGTTAACCAAATCATCTCTCCCAAAGATTTTTGTCCTTTAGCTCATTCCACACCATCCTCCTCGGATACATTATCTTCCCTCACGGACACTATATCACTTTCATCAAGTGACAGTGACCTCAGGGAAAAGGGCATTCCTGCAGGCCGCAGTAGATCCAGCAAAGACAGTTCTGCACCAAATGTTTCTGTGTCAGAGGCTGCAAAAGAGGTAATTGAGAACAGAAAATGTCTTTTGTATTTTTGAGTTGACACCATTTATACTGTAGATTGTTATACAAATTGAAATTCAAAACATGGTGGTTCCCAACTTGCCCTGTATGAAAAAATGTTAGTAGAAGTTAGTGCTTCTTGCTAGATATGTCTTTCACAGGTTTGTTGACATTCCTCTAAACTTTCACCTTTACTGACAAACAAGTTTTTATTGTTATTATTTTCCCTTTTATATGAGCAGATGGTTAAAAATGCCTTGACTAGGAAACCTGGTGGAGAGGAAATTCTTGAAGAATACAATGCCGAAAATTCACTGAGCCACCGCACCCGGCGGCAGCTTGTTAACATATTGGCAAGTGATATGACTGAGAGACATGGGTAAGAGTAATAGTACCTAATAAAAAAGTAAAGATGGGCCATATGGAATATTCTTGTAATGTATACTGCAGTAAAGACACATACTTCTGATTTAACATTGTCAATTGTATTTCCTCTATAGCAGAATTCCCTCCCGTAAGCAAAAGGAGAAATATGCCCTTGGAATAATTACACTCTTTCCCTCATTGAAGGATCCATTTTCTCCAAACGGCTATGTAAGTCATGCAGTGATTGTAAAACAGCACATTATTTAGTTTTCATCATGGAATAATTACATCAGCTAAATGATTTAAAAGAAAAATCTTAATTCCTCTTTCGTAATAACTATTGTCATAAAACTGTATTGAAATTGTGGATGTTGTTTAACATGTATTGCACCTGTTACATGATAATAGTCCTTGGGTTTCTTTTTGCTGAATCTGCAAAGTCTGTAAGATCGCATTTGATGTTTATTTTTCATCTATGTTTAAATGTGACAGGAGCATTTCTACGACGGAGTGAAAGGCACTGGATATGTAGCGTGGCGCCTCAAAACCATGTCCAGGTCTACAACCAAACGGCCAGTGAAGGAAGTCCCAGTGCATCACGAACAAGGGCCTAAGCGCAGGAGGTTAGCAACCACATTGCCTCAGCAACTTGATGGAGATGCCTGCAAGGAGGCCATCTCATTTCTTGTTCACTCTCCTGATGAAGCAAGTGTATTTCAGAAGATGAAAATGACGTTCCAACATCGCCAGGATCTGGTGCATGATCCACAAAGAACTGCAGATGTCTTCAAAACATTTCCACGCTTTTTGGATGTCAAAGGACTAGTAAGTCAAATCACTTGATATTTTCAACTGTTAATCCTTTTTTTTTTGTTTTGCTGATGTGGATGGCAACAGTAAAAGATGTGATCATTGGTCATCCCAGTCAGGCTATATTCCATATTGGTCAAAATCACATTGCAATGTAAACAATGTTGAGCACTGTCTTTATGTCCTGTGTGTATGATGAACAGGTCAATCAAGACTTCCTGCTGCTGTTTGGTGCTGAAACAGCCACCAAGTTGCTTGAGAAGTGGGACATGTCATTCAAGCCAAAGGTTATTAAAGAAGCCAAACAGCTGACTCAGTCAACTGACCTGTGTCGTTTGATAAAAGCTGCTGAGAAACCAACAGAGAGTGATGCAAATGGTAGGCGTCGCACCATGCTTGTTTGATTTTAATAATATTTATTTTTACCTGTCATTTTGAAATTGTTTTATAAATTCAACCATACACAGACTGGGACAGTGACATGGCCTCTCTGCTGCTACTCCTTCAACTTTTGCCACCCACAGCTGGACGAAAGAGGAGAACCAAAATAAGTCCAACTGATGCAGCACACAAAATGGTGCACTTTCACAAGGTAAATATGTTGTCTCACTTTTTAAAATCCTACAAAACACTTTTTCAGTTTTTGCACTTTTTAGTTTTCCTCTCCATGAAGTATGTGTCTTAGTATTTTGTAATAAGTTAGCAAGGCACATAATGTCAAACTGAATGAATGGTTCATACTCAGCAAGTATAAGCTAGGCCTATATGTCAATATCTCATTTGTTTTTAGTCATGCTGCAGCATTGATGAACACTTGCAAGCAAGAGATGGTAAACAACCATACATCCTCGCTGTTGGTCGAACCCAGAACAGCATTGACACCTTCTACATCGCAGTGGACAAACAGCTCATCCCCTGCCAAGCCACCAGCTCACTCAGTGCTTTTGATGAACTTTTCAAATCCCACTACGTGTTCAACTTATCTTACGACGAGTCACTGGTTCATCTCTACAGTTTTGTGCAGACCACCATATTCAACATTGATGCCACCTCAACAGATGAGTCACCACGTGTTCGTGAGTTGCGTGCCAAAATATTGAATGAGAACCATGTTTAAATGTTTTATCTGTCAAACTCTGCATAGCACCAGTCAGGCTTTGATAAGTCATTTGCGACTAGGTCACAGTTTTTATCCAAGCACCAAATTTAAGTTGGCTTGTTCACAAGATGGTTGCAGCCGTCAGTTCACTACATATTCTGGTTTAAAAAAACATTTAAATAGTGTTCATGATGAAGATTGTTGTCAAAGTGGTGATGCAGAACCCTCAGAGTCATTTCAAGCTGATTTTGACAGATTACAAGATGTTGTTAAAGCAGACTGTATTGAAATATACAAGCCCTTTGATTTGCAAAGTGCTTATGGTGATGATGATGGTCTGTACATTGTGCCATTATTTTTGTTGTGAACGTATGCTGTATGGTGCTTGGAATTTAATATTTATTAAAATGCTTATGTGACCAATTTTATGTTTTCTCCTTTTATCCTGTAAAGGGACTTAACAAGGATTTTCACTGAATGTAACACAGTAGTCATACAGTAATTGCACTTTAATGCATTTTTGTATTCAGACAATTAATACAGACTAGTATTTAAAAGCTCATATATGTCACTTTAAAGTGCCAAAATAACACTGTAAAAGTTACAGAATAACACTCTAAGTGAAAACAGTCAACACAATCCAGTGTGAAAATAAACACTTAAAAGTGTCATGAATAACACCATAGTTGTTGTGTAGTAACACCCTCAGTGAAAAGAGTTAACCCAAGCCAGTGTAAAAGTGAACACTTATCAGTGTCCTAAAACAACACTATAAATGTTAGGTAGTTACACTCTGAGTGAAGACACTTCACACCATACAGAGTGAAATTTTAACACTATGGGTGTTATATTTTTAACACTACAATGGAGTTAAAATAATAACACTTTGCAAAGTGTTACTTTAACTCTAAACCAGTGAGAATTATATAAACACTGGAAAAGTGTTAACTTTAACACTATAGGAGTTGAATTAACACTGGAGATTTTGCTGTGTAGTTGGTGAAAATTGGGCGAAAAGTCCTTAAATGTCTCAAATGCAAATCACTGTACATGACGGGCCTTTATCATGAGTATCAGGCTTTTATGTATGATTTTACATGATATACACGACAGTCTGACTCCTCCGAGAAAGTTTATTCAAGTTAAAACAAAGCAAATTGGAATTTTACTTCTTGCGTAACTTTTTGCAAGTAAGTAATCTAAAAGTGCAATCCAGTCCATGACAAGTACAATGGTATATGTTTTTTTTTTTTTTTTTACATCATCAAAGCACAAATAATAAAAATCAGTACATTATTTACTTTCTTGAGGTTGTTCTGTGTGCCTTTACATTTTCTCATTTCTTGGTGTCCTGTAATGCTAATGATATAGCTAACATGACTGATTTATTATTTATAATCATTGGCTCCGAGCACAGAAGCCGATGAGATGGAGCATTTAATTTCAGCGGTGTTTGTACCCTTCGATTTGTTATTGGTGTCCCACATAATTTATCAACAACAAAAAAAGAGAAAAAAGAAAAAAGGAGCTAAAGAATTGTTTACACCCTGAGAAACTGCAGCTCGAAATAACTGCACAGGTTTAACAGTACAAAAGCATTTTTGTCCTTGGTCTGTATTAAACGGTTGGAGCTCGACGATGGAGCTCAGTCAGCCTCCGTGAACCTTGGTCACCATCTGCACAACAGAGTTGGGCTTGATTTTGCAGTCGGACAGCGACGCAGAGTCGTCGTCCAGTGGCTTTCCTTCAACGACCAGACGGATTTCACCCAAATATTTCTCTACACATGGAACACAGAGAAAACAGAAAGTTACTCCGAAAGCCTTAAAATAAATAAACAGGCTACATGTTCAAGGTTTTAACGCTGGAATTAAAATACTGGACTTATTTAAATGGCTCTGTTAAAGCTGCATCACAGAGAAAAGCAGTTCAGTTCAGTTCGTAACACTTTCATTATCTATGCTTCCGGACAGGGACTTATGGACCAGCCTCGTCCGTTTCACATTTATAATGTTTCAACAACTGACAATTGAACTGATCGTAATTCTATAAACAATTTTAAACATACAAATCATATTTTAAGATATTTGAATATTAAAAAATAGGCAGCATAATTTAAATGTCTTGTGTTGTCGTGTAACAGATTGCTACATTGTTTCTTTTGAAAAAAATCTTATTTTAGGTTCGCCTACCTGTGGAAAACGCTTTGAGCGCTTCCTTCCTCAGCTGGCCCACCGTCGGTTGTTGCACGGGCAGCTGTTTGGAGTACAAGCTGACTGTTTTCATCCCGCCTGAAGACGAGACAACAGCGACGTCATATCGACACATCGTGTGGGGGAAGCTGCGAGCGCCTTTCACTGTCTCTGTCTGAAGGTTATGCGCGGTTACGATTTCTTTTTATACAGCAGCAGACCCGGAAACATGCGTCTGAAATGGGTTGTTTCGCTTTAAGAAAGAAACAATAATGTAAACATGCCATTTATTTATTTGTTTATTTATGGTAATAAAATAATGTGGATGTTACTGACACGGTTCTAAAATACAAATAAACGATTAGATTGTTAGGAAGTAACAAAAATATAAGAATGAAAGTTTCGACTGTTTATAAGTTTTATTATCATTGTTGTTGTATTTGAATTTGAATCATATCGCGTTGACCGGCTTCTTAAAATCACTGCACAGGTTAATTCAATATAATCTCCTGTGAGTCACAGTGCCTTTAATCTAAAACACTGCATACGGTCTCCTTATCACTTACAGCAAACCTAAACCAAGAGCTTAGCGTTAGTTTTTAAATGAGTCTGCGGGTCATGTGTGGATATGAAATATATGAACAAACTGTTCTTTATCTTCTGTGTTAAACCATTTTATTAAAAAAGCCTGTAAATCTACATTTAAAAATATCACCGTCTTTTCAGAATTATAAAGCAGTAATTGCGCGGAAGTCCGGTTGTTCTGCTGATAGCAGTGAAGCAATCAGAAAGGTTGTGGAGTGTCGGTGTGTCAGTGGAGTCTGGCGTTTCTCGTCTTTGATTTAGAAGAAATCACGTGATTATTCATCTTCACCGTGTGGTCAGCAGTTGTTTTGTCAATCGATCAGACATTCGCTTTGAAGCAGCGGGCTTAGTGTCGGTTACAGGATTTTATTTATCCATGCATCACGTCTGCCCACCCTTTAATGTTGAATCTGTTACTGTTTGTTAGCCTATAATAATCTTATTTCCAGGCATTTGAAGATATGGTACTCCACTGCTTCAGTAGATATACTCCAGCCCACACAAGTCTTCTCAGTTCACCGCTGTTCACGTCATTTCAACAACCGCTGCTCGAGTCTCTGTGATACTATCCACATCGTAAGTGGATCAGTCACAGCTCTGCTGCTCAGGTATGGTCCAATAACAGCATTACTGATGTGCATGTTAGATCGGACTGCCTGGTTACTGTTTTAGTATTTTGGATGATGGACGTTTTCTAACGGTAGGAAACTGCGCACCAGAGAGAGCATCCTCTACCCCCATCACTCAGTCACGGCTTTAAAATGCTGAAAGGCGCTTTGTAACAAATGCTCACCACAATACAGGAGAAATTGTTTATACAGAGAGATGGTAGCGTGGTGCAAGAACGTCCTGGTCCGAGTCCACCTTCAGGCTGGCCTGCGACACGCTGTGCTTTGTTTATGTCTGTCCTGCGTTTCACCCCAGTTTTGCTGGGGACACTGAATTGAATAAGTGGAAGGGAACAGATGGCTGAACTATGGAGCTTTTCCTTCTTACATACAAAAGCAATTAACTGAACAGAATTTTAAAATTGGCATTTATCATTGTTTAATCTTTTTTTTTTTTGGCGTGTGTGTGATTACTTTCAGTTTTGTGTGAAGGCTTTAGATCTCTAAAAGCTCAAATGTCCCTGGTCATGCTGTTACCCTGGCATACAGGGTTGGACAGGCCAGGGCACACCTAAAACCTATTTCCAGTCATGCATGTCTTTGGACTCTGGAAGGAAGCCAGATTTTTGAGTAAGCATAGGGAGAACATACAAACTCTAGTGGATTAAAACCCCGGCCCTCTATGTATGAGGCATCGTACCAACATGCTTGCAATGCAGTTCTGAAACATGCAAATAAATATTCTGTTTCATTAGATGATACGTTAAGAAATGATACAGAATTCTGCTGGAAGTGTCTGAGGGAAGCATCCACGACCTCAGAAAGACCTCTTTAAGACCTCTTTGCTGCAGTCAGTCTCTAAAAGTACTGCCTTTGAGTCTGTGAAGGGAGTCCATGTCCCTCCATCCATGCCTTACTCACCTGTTGCTTAGTGTTGGAACACAGCCAGACACATTGCAAACCTCTGTTTGTCCTCAATGTAAGGTGAAGTTTTGTTTTGTGTGCCTGAAGACTGAATGCATGCCAACAAGTCAAATATCTGCACAATGCTCCAGTGTGTGGACCGCCAAACAGACCTCCATACCTGTTAGGCAGAAGAAATGATGGAAAAAGACACCAGCCTGCTGGAGCTTTGTTTTCTTTGCGTGTAACATAATTTCCCATACTGTGTTTCATGTCCTTCTCTGGTTATAACATGAGGTCAGATTTGGCATATGTAATCATTATTGGGTTTTGTTGGTGAGATATTTTGCTGTCACATGTGATTTTTTTTGCCTACTGCTTTTAGTGTAAGTCACAAGGACCATAACAAGTCTGAAACTTTTCATTTATTCATAAATCTGAAATAAGGTTGAACCTGGATATACTTTATGTAAACATTCATTCATTTCATTTTAATTCCATAAGATAGTATATTTTACTTAGTTTCAGTTATTTAAAGCCATAATTAAAGCCTGGTATTCCCGGCATGAATAGGTTGCGGATAGAATTCCCCACAGGTCCGCCTTTATCCTAAATGCTGGTTAAGTGGCACAAAGAAGAACATTTGCTGCATTGCTGTGGTTTCCAGCAGAACCAAAGATATTACAGAAAATACACAATAAGATTTAAATATGGAACCGAAGACGACGTGTAAACCAGAAAATTAAAATAACTTTCAAACATATAGACAATGCTCATCATAATGCCTGCTAGCTCAGTTTCGAGTTGAATCACTTTATCAGGCATGAATTTAAATGCTGTCATTCAGATGAAAACTGGAAACTACCTAATACACATGCACCACTGTGTGTTATGTAACCAGAACAATGTTTGGTTTGGTTTTTTGCTGTTTCACATCCTGGTTGTCGTGCCAAATGATAGGTATGAGTGAATTCATCAGTAATCTTATTATTATTATATCATTTTTTATCCAGTTTGATACACATTCATAACACCACAATGACAAAAGTAACACAATAACCCATTCAAGCTCTCCAAATAAGAGAATAAATCCAGTTGATAAGCCAACCCAGTGACGCTGATCGGTAAATCAGGTACTTTCCTCAACTTTGGCTACATGGTGCAAGGTTCCAAAAGTAGAGCGATAAAACCCATAAATGCACAAAACAAGATATTAAACCTGGACTCTCTGCAGAACTAACACTGATTACGTAAAATAAAATGTACAAAATAATCCTGACTGCTAATCTGCAGTTGCATGAGTTTTCGTAACTGGTGGAGAGAAACCGAAAGTGACAAGGAATTAATAAAAAACAATCTTAGGGGCATTTCCTGGTGTGTGCAGACAACAGCTTCAGTGTTTACTGCTCATTCTAAACCTGAGAAGGATATCAGGTCAATGGTGATAATTCAGGGAAAACTGAAAGGACAGCTGAAACAGAGCGACTGAGAATCTGCTACAGCAGAGAGAAGGGCGTGTTTTCGGAGTGCAGTGAGGAAAGAGAGTCCCAGAATGACACAGCTGAGTGTGGCAACAGCTGAGTAATGAAAAAGGATTCAACATAGATGCCGCAATCAAGGAAACAAAGGCAACAAATGTCAGGGTGCCGCGAGGGGAAGACCCAAGCCATATTGAGAAGTGTCTTGAAGACAACAGAACCAAAACAACAGCAAAGTGGCAAAAATATATATTTGTGCAGGTAATAAATGGCTTTACTATGATATGAGGTCTGCCCAGTTAAAGAAAGATCAGCATGTTTAAGATCCTCCCACAGATTTCATTTATGTTCACATCAGAGGACCGTGAGGCCTCAAAAGCTTCATGCTATGCACTGTAGGTAATAGTGGAAATTTATGTCTGCTTTGGTTTGAACCACCAGCCTTCTGATTAGTAGATGAACTGCTATTCTGCATAAGCCACCAGCAGAAACTGGTGTGGTAATAACATTGCTTAATAGCAACTGCAATCTAAAGGCAGCACCCAACAGTCCAAAAGGAAACTGTGGCTGGGTGTCATGGCACAGACTGATGAGGAAGCGGTCCTGAGCTGTAGCTGGATGCTGTTCCGATCCCAAGCAGACAGAATAACCCCACGGTTTGCATTTTCACCTTTAGCCACCAGCCAGCTCTTCTTCATATTTACTTTTTTTTTTACTCTGTATATCAGGTATGTGAATTAGAGCAGTGATAGGTGGTGCCTATTAGAGACAAACAGATTTTTGATGCCTGCGTGTAGCAGTGTGGAATTTGTAGTATACAAGGACTAATGAGATTTGTTGTCAGAACACAGACTGTAAAAAAAGAAAAAAAAACTTTTATTATTGAATAAGATGGAAAAATATCTCAATATGACTTTCTTGGGAAAAATTATATACATTTACAGTTATTTTTGAAAAACCAACAAATAGCAAGTTACACATCTTAGCAGGGAAATAAACACAAGCACAAAATAAACACAAAATACATTATTACATCCCAATTATTCATCATTTACAGCTCATGATAATTAATTAGTGCTGGACTCTAAGCAGGTACGGGACAAGTCTTGAAAGAGTTAAAGATGACGGATTTTGTCCTTTGGGGTCTCATATTTAAGTCCTGCTGTGAGTCTTGTGGATGCAGTCGAGTGCATCGATGATGATATCTGTCAGCCACCGTGGACCTTCGCCACCATCTGCACCACAGACGAGGGTTTGAGCCCATATTCAGACAGAGATGCAGAGTCATCATCCAGCGGTTTCCCTGAGACAATGAGCCGGACTTCACCCATAAGATAGCCTACAACACAACACAGGAGAGAGAGGAACCTCACTAAATATATAAAGATGTCACAAATAATTATATCATGTTCCCTGAACACCACTGAAGATTGTTATTTTTAAGTTGCACTCAGACAGCACATGACTTTGGCCACTGCTCAACTAAAACTAAACTAAGTGTGAAAAACATTTAATTCAACTGTAATAAAAATATTAACTGGAGACAAAAACAAAACCTCAACAACAGTGTGGACTCACAGTTTGTGCGACTTACTGAAACAGCAACACAGTACACAGGAAATGTGTTTGTAATTGTGGTCATATCTGTTAACACAGCCTGTCTGAGCTGGGTTCAGCTCACATGTTTCCTCAGACTGAGATGTCCACTTGAACATGTGTTTGAAGTTGGTGTGTTGTATTATTGTGCTACACAAATACCTCACATAACAATGACACCAAACTAAATCGTTCTTAACTATATTATTTTTACCAATAAAATTAAACACTTCATGTAGGTTTTTTTTTAAATATATAATTTAAAAGATTCATAAAATAGACAAAGACATTTGAATGTAGGCTTACAATAGAGTCACATGACCACTCAAGAAGTAATTTTTCTTTTTGATCTGTTTTGGGTTTTAGGCTTACCTTTCTTGGGGAACAGCTTCAGCGCTCCCTTCTTCAGGTCACTGACTGTTTTCTGCTGCTTCTTGGAGTGGTTTAATCTAAGAATCCCCATCTCCCCTGCAGGTGAGAGAACAGACAAGCTGAACTTGCACATTTTGTTTGTCTGGATCGTGTGTGAGTGGTACGAGCTCCTTCAGGTTATGTTAAAGTCAGAATAGGCGTGAGCTGAATTTATCCTTTTAGGTGGGTTGTCCCAAATAGCTGTTCACAAAGACTAGCGGTAGCAGCTTATATGACCTGACAATGGCGGCTTTATCAAAAAACCACACCAACAGATGCGTTTGGACTGTTAGGGAAGTTCCATATCTAATTTAGTTTCACTATCGTTTTAAATCGAGTTATAAGAAATCGCATGGTTTATTTTTGCCACACATTATGTTTACACTGTAGGGTGGATAGTTTACATCAGCTGAACAGACAGACCCAGGGCTGGACTGGGACAAAAAATCGGCCCACCAGGTATTATACGAAAAACCATAAAGCCTTTGAATGAAAACAAACGCTGTTGTGACAGTGATGTACACTGTCTTGTTGGTATACATGAATGATTTCTATACATTTTACATCAGATGACCACTTTGGTTGAAAGATTCAGTTAATTATTTATTAAAAGCTAGACATTTTAAATGAGAATAAGGAAGAAAAGTATTTCTTTTTGCCCTCCTTTACCAGTTAATGCCCTACCTGCCCCCCTGGCAAAACTTTGCTAGAGCCGCCCCTGCACAGTTACCAGCTGTCAGCTATGCAGAAAAGGATCCTGATGTTATTTGTCTCTCAGAAACAGTTCATAACTTCCCTTCAACTCATCCATGTCACCTAAAAGGTAAACCTGTTTCACCATCACCTGTTCAGCTCTGATGATTCAGTAAGGACATCTCCTGGTTTCATCTTCATGTTTCCCTCTCACCACATATCCAAACTGATATCATGACCAGCAGCTTTTACAGCTGTGGCTCCAGCAAACATCAGCTGATACTAGAAATTAATATTAATAAATTCTAACAACAGCTGATCAAGCTTAAACGTGCTGCTGTTGTTTAGCGTGAAATCTGCTGGTTTCCTCTTCTGGTGCAAAGTGGGCGATAAACAAACAAGACAGACGGGACTTGCGTCAGAAAAGCCGATCAGCTGATCATTGATCAGTTTCATGATTGAAGTAGCAACAGGAGAGGGAGGAGGAGAGAATGAGAGGAGAAGAGGCAGCTGCACAGCGTAAAGACGCAGAATAACTCCAGCTTTGTGTCTTTTTTTAATTCTAGCTGAAATACGGGACAAATCGCGTCCCTTTTCACCTTAATACCATGTTATTCTGTTTGTCTGTGATAAGATTGCTTTTAGAGCCGTTGCCCAAGCAAGGAGGAGGGTGCATCCGACCTCCTCGGCTGTAATTGGTCCAGCCCAGAGTCATTCATGACCAATTGGCCAGTCCACCACCCTTATTGTTTATACCATTACAGACAACAACAATAACAACAACAACATCGGCCCATAAAACGAAAAATCACCATCGGCCCACTGGGCAAATGCCCAGCATGCCCAAAGGCCAGTCCAGCTGTGGACATGGCCAATATATGTCGTTATTATTGATGATCTATGCCAATGTGGTGTCTGTTCACCTTTTAATGTTCTTGTAATCAGAAGGCTTCATACTCCACTGTTTTAGTGAACATATCCTGAGATAACAATTCAGGCCAGGAATTCAACTCCATCCCAGCCACCTCATAGGCTAACTCTGTGTTATGTGGGGATGTCAATGAAGGAACGACACTGATGTTGGTTGTGCTGACTCACAGAACATCTGATGTGGTGTGCATATTTAAAGACAAGATCCAGAAAGCCATTCTTAAAGGTTTATTATGGCAATGAGTTGAATGGATGGATGTGTGATTTTCTCTAGACATTCAAATAAGAACAAACAATCACAATTAAGGATCAAACCAAATCACAGTGCTATCATGCTGCTGAAAGGATTCAATAGATTACTATATCAGCTTGTGTCACTAATGCATCCAACATCTTAGCATTTCCATTTCTTTAAAGTTATGGCTCTGGTGTAACACAACCAGGGTGAGGGAATATCCATTTACATTGCATGGCAACAAGGTTAAACAGAGTCTTCTTAACTTGAACGTTCTTTGTTCTCAGTCTGCTGGTGAGGAGGTAAAAGCCTACCAGGCCAAAGTGGAATTATAAAGACTCCTGGGTATTTCCAACAGCTGGTGCTGGTGTAAGGAAGTTAGATTCCTGCCTGTGGCCATCTCATCCACCTAACACACTGCATACTGTAATAGCCACACCCTTTTTGCACATGCTCTTATTTCTTTCTTTCTTATTCAGATATTTATCAGTAAGTGACTTATATGCATGTATATATAGCATATATTGTGCTATTTCTTACTTCTTGTATTGTCTGAACGCTCGTGCAGTAGAGAGTGTATGTTGTAACACAAGACACAAAAAGAGAGCTGATTAAGTTGTCTAACTAACTCATCTACACCAGGCATGCTGTAGAGTATGTAGCAGCACTGAGGAGGTGGTTTGACTCCAAACGATTAAAAAAAATCAAACAAGGTATTTCGACTTTTTTCATTTTCAACTATTTCGAGTTCAATCTCGAAATTTCGAATTAGTTCTCAAAATGAACACTAATAATGAACACTAATGAATGAAATTAAATAATGAAAAAAAATCTTTAAAAAAAATCTGGACTTAATATCGTCGTCGTAAAAACCAGCAGGAGAGGCTAAAGTCGAATTTTACCAACTACAGAGGTGCGGCCCTGAAAACACACACACGGAGGGAGAGAGAAAGAGATAGAGAGGAGGGAGGAGTATCGCTGCTCATATTCACGCAGAACAAAACGATTCTTAGTCGACCGCTGGAGATACTCCCGTGAACAGATAGTGCGCAGTGACAGTAAAAACCAAGATGTTCAACCGGACCACACCTTTGTGCTCACCTCACCAAGATTCGGGCGTTGCACCGTTCATCAACGTGCCAGATGTCTATTACATGTATCCAGTGTGTCCCGCAGACAGAGCGCCGATGTACTTGCCCCTGCTGCTGCACAGGTAACAGTCTCCATGGTTCACTCAGGTTATTATGCTCTGACTTTTCGTTACGGTTGTAAACTGCGAAAATTCAGTGTCACAGTCTGTCATCACAGTGATGCTGAAACAGCCGCTGATCAAAAACTTTATGTTAAGAAGAAACGCGAGCTGTGTGCAAGTATCAGAAATCTGCGCAACACTGCAGCTCACACACTCTTTTTTTAAGTGAAACCGGAAGTGTTCATTCTGATCTGTTTGTTGTTGTTTCGCAGTGTGACGCCCCCAAGCGTGCCAACAACACAGGAGAAGTGTTACGACCCTCATGACAAAACACTTAAATTTGTCGATGGAGAAGATGATTTGGACTGTAAGTGACACGTGGGCACTTTTCAATGTGACATCGAACAGATTCAACTTTAATATAGAATAATGACGATAATTAAATACAATAATTTTACCTGTGCTCACATTAACCTAGGTTAAACAAAACGCATTAGCATTTATTCGCGTGTAACATTGATTTTTTTTTTTTTTTTTTTTTTTTGCCTGTATGTGATTGTTGTCAGTCTTGTGTGAAGGCTTCAAATCTCCCAGAGCTCAGATGTCCTGTGGTCACGCTGTGACCCCGACCTCTCTCACCAACTGGTGTCGCAGGTTGTTGGACCAGGTAGGCGACTAAGGGTCAGCTTCATTAAAATTAATAAATAGCAGCCAACATCAGTGGCAGAATTCAGATTTTAAACAGGGCAGAATAATTTTGCCCGTGTCTTGAAATTACAGAAGTTAATGTTTTTAATGCTACATGCACGTGAATAAATCAAGAAAACAATGCCCAATATCTCGTCATTATTTTTTTTCTCTCCCCTGCGGACTGGACTGGGACGATATTATTTCATTTGTTGATAAGACGCAGTAACCCCTCCACACAACATAGTGTTTATAGTTTTATTAATCAAAGATTAACCTAAACATATTAACTGCAATTCATGAGATTGTTCTGTCATTTGTTTTCAACCCTTGAGCTGTATAAGTAACGTACCTTTCCTTATTTCAATAAAGGGTGAAAGCAGGTTTGTGTGTGGTGGGTCTGGTTGTAACGTGGAGTGGACATTTGCAGAGGTTTTTAAAATGGCTCTGCTGACCCCTCAAGAAAATGCACATTTTAGAAGAACCATGGCGTTCAATGCTGCCAGGCAGACACATACGACTAAGATGGTAAGTGTTTCATTAACATATATATTTCATGTAAATGGAGAATCGTTGACATTTCATATTGTCCGACCTCTGTCTCCATGTAGTGTCCTGGATGTGGATCCACTGTGACGAGAGAGAATGAATCAGAT
>NW_020327322.1:0-33993 GCF_001858045.2 Oreochromis niloticus | reverse complement strand
TTTAATGCATTATTTACATCCCGTCATTTGGCTTTTCTTTCTACATTTTGTCTCAATTGACTTCAAATTCGCATCAGCCACTCATGTGCCAACAATGTCTAAACCATCACTGCTGCTCCTCACACTGAGCAGGATTTGCAGTTAAGCTCCTCTAAGGAGCCATAATGCCTTTTCACATTGTAAAACATACATACAAGTACAATAAGTACAACCTGAATATTTTTTTTTTTATCTTCATTTTTTTTAGTTGCTTCTACTTGGCTTGCTCTATCATCATAATTTCAGGATGTATTTTGCATCATATAACACAAGGCTGTTCAATTGGGCTAAAACCTCATCTTTACAGCTTTGACTGGCAGCTGCAGTCACGGAGAAACTTGCTCATCTCTGTTCGGGAATGGCAGATAGAGCGGGACTCCACTATTTACTCCACTGCCAGACCTAAAGAAGAGTTGGCAGTTTTGGCACGCGACGCTGAGAAGCATTGGACCAGATCGAATGGCCCTATTTGTTTGAAATATTAGAAAGATTTAAATTGGGTTAAAAAAAAGTATGGCTTATGAGAAGCTCACTTATCTGGGCATTCAGGTTACAAAAAGCTATTCCTCTCTATTAAAATCTAACTTTTCTCCCTTAATATCTGAGCTTCAGTCAAGTAAACAGTTCTGGAATACGCTTCCTAAATCACTCATTGAGTTAATCATATAAAGATGAGAATTTTGCCTAAGTGGTTGTACTTTTTTCAAAATCTCCTTGTGTTCCTTCCTAAAACATTTTTAAAAACCTAAATTCACTCATCTTACCTTTTCATGGGGCAATAAAACACATTGGAATTGCTGGGAAAAATCTTTGCAAGTCTAAAACAGAGGGTGGATAATATATGAGTAGAAAAACCTAAAGAATAAGCCATTCCAGATGAAAATAACATAGCTCAGGTTTTAGCTCAGGTTTCTGCAACTGCATTTCAGAAAGTGAAAAAACATGTTCTCATCAAAGGAAGCATTACATTTAGAAAGTTTGGGGTCCTGAGCAATGACTCTTTGGGTTCAAAGGGATGAAAAGCTGCTGGAGTGTGTGCTAATGTCTATAGAAAAAGGTTTTTATGCAACTGGACGTGTCACTCTCTTTCAGGAAAGTGCAAATTTGATCTAATCATATTAGAAACGTTGTGTTTCAGACACAGATGTTGCTAGATTTACTAATTTTGAGCGAGTATAATATTTTGTATAAGGATGAGGGTGTTTATGTAAGAAACTGGAACAAAAGTTGAAGATTTCTTACACCGTGACGTGTCACTCCCTACAAACAAAAGTGCAAACTGGGTCCAGTTATGTCTTGATGCATGCTCAATCATCTAGGTAACTAAATCCCAAAAGGTTCATTCTGTTAGATAAGATAAGATAAGATAAGATAAGATAAGATAAGATAAGATAAGATAAGATTTTATTGATCCCACGGCGGGGAAATTTTTGCGTTTCCTCAGCAGAGGTACAGATAGCAGAAGGAAAATACAAATAAAATACAAAACAAATATAAAACATAGAATAGAATAGAATAAACCTTATAATCCCACGGATCAGAAATTTCTAACCCTTACAGCAAGGGAAAATAAAATATCAAAGGAAGACACAGGGTGGTCCTATGAACGTAAGCAACCGAAGTTCGTATATACAGGTAACAATGTACAGAATATGTATAGAAAAATTGTACGGCGATATGTATAAAATGTAGAGTAAACTAAACAAGCTGCTGAGTAAGATGACCAAAGGAATGTTAAGCTGCATTATAGAGTCTGACAGCTGCTGGTAAGAATGACCTGCGGTAGCGCTCCTTCCTACACTGTGGGCGTAAAAGTCCACTGCTGAAGGAGCTGCTCAGTGCTCGTACAGTCTCATGCAGGGGGTGGGAGGTGTTGTCCATGATGGATGTTAGCTTAGACAACATCCTCTCCTCCCCAACCTGCTCGATGGACTTCAGCGGACAGTCCAGGACAGAGCTGGCCCTCCTGACCAGCTTGTTGAGTTTCCCCCTGTCCCTCTCTGCCATTCCACCACGCCAGCAGACCACAGCATAGAAAATAGCCGACGCCACCACAGTGTCATAAAATGTCCTTAGGAGTGTCCTGTTCACCCCAAAGGACCTCAGCCGCCGTAGCAGGTGGAGACGACTTAGACCCAGTAGAGTGGTTGAAGGAGAAGGAAAAAGTGGGACAGGTGAGGTGCATTTCATGTCCCCGGTGCTATGGGGGCTGCAGAGAGGTGTGACGAGCTCTGGTGGATGGGGGAGGGAAGGGCTACTGAATCAAACCTGTTAAACAACTGGTTCAATCTGTTAGCCAGAACCTGGTCTCCAGACTCTGGACCCCTCCGCTCACAGTGCTCCGTCCAGTGATGATGTTCAGTCCTCTCCACATACCTCTGGTGTTGCTCTATGAACAGTAACTCTGGAGCTCTGTGGAGTGTGCAGATGATCTCATGACTGTCTAAAAATGGATAACAAAACCGAAGGAGTGCTGAATCATTGACAAATACAGAGTAACAGGTGTGCAGCATGGCTAACTAGGTAGCAACAAGCCTCTAACACAGCGTGTATGCTAGCGGCTAATCTAGCGAAGAAATGAACAGAGTGCTTTTAGGTGTTGTAGAAGGATAAGATGATAAGCTGTGTGTGTTTTTCAGAATGACCTGCTTGTATTTACCTTCATTGATGAGTGGGACTAGGTAGGTGTGCTGAAACGAGGCAAAAAAGCCGAAGTTGAAGAGCGTGGTGTAAACATAGTGGCGCCGCCAGCAGGTTTCCGAGCAGGAAAGCTGATTCCGGGTAGCAGGAAGGCTTTGTCTTGGTAAGCCGTCCAACATTGGCAGTCCCATTTAGTGAATGGCAATGGAAAAATTGCTGGGTTTCCATGTGTAATTTGTGTGGAAGAATATTGCAGAAGAAAGTTAATAGGTCATTTAGAGAGCCCGCCCTGCCCCGCCCCCCCCAAAGAACAAGTGTTAAAGAACAGAAGATAAAAGTCCTTTTTTCCCCCCTATTTTCCATGCCGGCAGTGTGGCGTAAGACGTGTGACGGAGCGCTCTGGAGCAGAGCGTCCCGAGTTCGACTCCCTCACGGACTCGCTGCCACGGCCCGGACTTGGGGGACGGGGAGGCGACAAGTCGCCTCTCCTTTTTCCTTTTCCCTGCTCTCGCCAAATACTCCGCCTGCACTACTACATCTCTCTTATTACCCTTTATTCACCCAAAATACCCGTGCTTGCCACCTCTTCATTCCTCAACTATTTGCTCGCTTATTACTCCACCTTGGACAACCTGCACTTTCTCTCTTCAGGCTAACAACTCTGCCTTCATTTTTTCATACTGTCTCCCACACTTTTACAGCAAATTATTAGCACCTAATAAGCACAGCCTTGTCCTCAATATTCACATCATTAATAGAAAGTACATGCACACACTCAAGCTTTTTTTAAAAGAAAAAGACAATCTTTAATGCATTATTTACATCCCGTCATTTGGCCTTTTCTTTCTACATTTTGTCTCAATTGACTTCAAATTCGCATCATCATGTGCCAACAAATGTCTAAACCATCACTGCTGCTCCTCACACTGAGCAGGATTTGCAGTTAAGCTCCTCTAAGGAGCCATAATGCCTTTTCACATTGTAAAGTCACACATACATACAAGTACAATAAGTACAACCTGAATATTTTTTTTTTTATCTTCATTTTTTTTAGTTGCTTCTACTTGGCTTGCTCTATCATCATAATTTCAGGATGTATTTTGCATCATATAACACAAGGCTGTTCAATTGGGCTAAAACCTCATCTTTACAGCTTTGACTGGCAGCTGCAGTCACGGAGAAACTTGCTCATCTCTGTTCGGGAATGGCAGATAGAGCGGGACTCCACTATTTACTCCACTGCCAGACCTAAAGAAGAGTTGGCAGTTTTGGCACGCGACGCTGAGAAGGCATTGGACCAGATCGAATGGCCCTATTTGTTTGAAATATTAGAAAGATTTAAATTGGGTTAAAAAAAGTATGGCTTATGAGAAGCTCACTTATCTGGGCATTCAGGTTACAAAAAGCTATTCCTCTCTATTAAAATCTAACTTTTCTCCCTTAATATCTGAGCTTCAGTCAAGTAAACAGTTCTGGAATACGCTTCCTAAATCACTCATTGAGTTAATCATATAAAGATGAGAATTTTGCCTAAGTGGTTGTACTTTTTTCAAAATCTCCTTGTGTTCCTTCCTAAAACATTTTTTAAAAACCTAAATTCACTCATCTTACCTTTTTCATGGGGCAATAAAACACATGGAATTGCTGGGAAAAATCTTTGCAAGTCTAAAACAGAGGGTGGATAATATATGAGTAGAAAAACCTAAAGAATAAGCCATTCCAGATGAAAATAACATAGCTCAGGTTTTAGCTCAGGTTTTCTGCAACTGCATTTCAGAAAGTGAAAAACATTGTTCTCATCAAAGGAAGCATTACATTTAGAAAGTTTGGGGTCCTGAGCAATGACTCTTTGGGTTCAAAGGGATGAAAAGCTGCTGGAGTGTGTGCTAATGTCTATAGAAAAAGGTTTTTATGCAACTGGACGTGTCACTCTCTTTTCAGGAAAGTGCAAATTTGATCTAATCATATTAGAAACGTTGTGTTTCAGACACAGATGTTGCTAGATTTACTAATTTTGGAGCGAGTATAATATTTTGTATAAGGATGAGGGTGTTTATGTAAGAAACTGGAACAAAAAGTGAAGATTTCTTACACCGTGACGTGTCACTCCCTACAAACAAAAGTGCAAACTGGGTCCAGTTATGTCTTGATGCATGCTCAATCATCTAGGTAACTAAATCCCAAAAGGTTCATTCTGTTAGATAAGATAAGATAAGATAAGATAAGATAAGATAAGATTTTATTGATCCCACGCGGGGAAATTTTGCGTTTCCTCGCAGAGGTACAGATAGCAGAAGGAAATACAAATAAAATACAAACAAATATAAAACATAGAATAGAATAGAATAAACCTTTATAATCCCACGGATCAGAAATTTCTAACCCTTACAGCAAGGGAAATAAATATCAAAGGAAGACACAGGGTGGTCCTATGAACGTAAGCAACCGAAGTTCGTATATACAGGTAACAATGTACAGAATATGTATAGAAAAATTGTACGGCGATATGTATAAATGTAGAGTAAACTAACAAGCTGCTGAGTAAGATGACCAAAGGAATGTTAAGCTGCATTATAGAGTCTGACAGCTGCTGGTAAGAATGACCTGCGGTAGCGCTCCTTCCTACACTGTGGGCGTAAAAGTCCACTGCTGAAGGAGCTGCTCAGTGCTCGTACAGTCTCATGCAGGGGGTGGGAGGTGTTGTCCATGATGGATGTTAGCTTAGACAACATCCTCTCCTCCCCAACCTGCTCGATGGACTTCAGCGGACAGTCCAGGACAGAGCTGGCCCTCCTGACCAGCTTGTTGAGTTTCCCCCTGTCCCTCTCTGCCATTCCACCACGCCAGCAGACCACAGCATAGAAAATAGCCGACGCCACCACAGTGTCATAAAATGTCCTTAGGAGTGTCCTGTTCACCCCCAAAGGACCTCAGCCGCCGTAGCAGGTGGAGACGACTTAGACCCAGTAGAGTGGTTGAAGGAGAAGGAAAAAGTGGGACAGGTGAGGTGCATTTCATGTCCCCGGTGCTATGGGGGGCTGCAGAGAGGTGTGACGAGCTCTGGTGGATGGGGGAGGGAAGGCTACTGAATCAAACCTGTTAAACAACTGGTTCAATCTGTTAGCCAGAACCTGGTCTCCAGACTCTGGACCCCCTCCGCTCACAGTGCTCCGTCCAGTGATGATGTTCAGTCCTCTCCACATACCTCTGGTGTTGCTCTATGAACAGTAACTCTGGAGCTCTGTGGAGTGTGCAGATGATCTCATGACTGTCTAAAAATGGATAACAAAACCGAAGGAGTGCTGAATCATTGACAAATACAGAGTAACAGGTGTGCAGCATGGCTAACTAGGTAGCAACAAGCCTCTAACACAGCGTGTATGCTAGCGGCTAATCTAGCGAAGAAATGAACAGAGTGCTTTTAGGTGTTGTAGAAGGATAAGATGATAAGCTGTGTGTGTTTTTCAGAATGACCTGCTTGTATTTACCTTCATTGATGAGTGGGACTAGGTAGGTGTGCTGAAACGAGGCAAAAAAGCCGAAGTTGAAGAGCGTGGTGTAAACATAGTGGCGCCGCCAGCAGGTTTCCGAGCAGGAAAGCTGATTCCGGGTAGCAGGAAGGCTTTGTCTTGGTAAGCCGTCCAACATTGGCAGTCCCATTTAGTGAATGGCAATGGAAAAATTGCTGGGTTTCCATGTGTAATTTGTGTGGAAGAATATTGCAGAAGAAAGTTAATAGGTCATTAGAGAGCCCGCCCTGCCCCGCCCCGCCCTGCCCCGCCCCCCCAAAGAACAAGTGTTAAAGAACAGAAGATAAAAGTCCTTTTTCCCCCCTATTTTCCATGCCGGCAGTGTGGCGTAAGACGTGTGACGGAGCGCTCTGGAGCAGAGCGTCCCGAGTTCGACTCCCTCACGGACTCGCTGCCACGGCCCGGACTTGGGGGACGGGGAGGCGCCAAGTCGCCTCTCCTTTTTCCTTTTCCCTGCTCTCGCCAAATACTCCGCCTGCACTACTACATCTCTCTTATTACCCTTTATTCACCCAAAATACCCGTGCTTGCCACCTCTTCATTCCTCAACTATTTGCTCGCTTATTACTCCACCTTGGACAACCTGCACTTTCTCTCTTCAGGCTAACAACTCTGCCTTCATTTTTCATACTGTCTCCCACACTTTTACAGCAAATTATTAGCACCTAATAAGCACAGCCTTGTCCTCAATATTCACATCATTAATAGAAAGTACATGCACACACTCAAGCTTTTTTTAAAAGAAAAAGACAATCTTTAATGCATTATTTACATCCCGTCATTTGGCCTTTTCTTTCTACATTTTGTCTCAATTGACTTCAAATTCGCATCAGCCACTCATGTGCCAACAAATGTCTAAACCATCACTGCTGCTCCTCACACTGAGCAGGATTTGCAGTTAAGCTCCTCTAAGGAGCCATAATGCCTTTTCACATTGTAAAGTCACACACACATACAAGTACAATAAGTACAACCTGAATATTTTTTTTTTATCTTCATTTTTTTTAGTTGCTTCTACTTGGCTTGCTCTATCATCATAATTTCAGGATGTATTTTGCATCATGTAACACAAGGCTGTTCAATTGGGCTAAAACCTCATCTTTACAGCTTTGACTGGCAGCTGCAGTCACGGAGAAACTTGCTCATCTCTGTTCGGGAATGGCAGATAGAGCGGGACTCCACTTTTACATCCACTGCCAGACCTAAAGAAGAGTTGGCAGTTTTGGCACGCGACGCTGAGAATGCATTGGACCAGATCGAATGGCCCTATTTGTTTGAAATATTAGAAAGATTAAATTGGGTTAAAAAAAGTATGGCTTATGAGAAGCTCACTTATCTGGGCATTCAGGTTACAAAAGCTATTCCTCTCTATTAAAATCTAACTTTTCTCCCTAATATCTGAGCTTCAGTCAAGTAAACAGTTCTGGAATACGCTTCCTAAATCACTCATTGAGTTAATCATATAAAGATGAGAATTTTGCCTAAGTGGTTGTACTTTTTTCAAAATCTCCTTGTGTTCCTTCCTAAAACATTTTTTAAAAACCTAAATTCACTCATCTTACCTTTTTCATGGGGCAATAAAACACATGGAATTGCTGGGAAAAATCTTTGCAAGTCTAAAACAGAGGGTGGATAATATATGAGTAGAAAACCTAAAGAATAAGCCATTCCAGATGAAAATAACATAGCTCAGGTTTTAGCTCAGGTTTTCTGCAACTGCATTTCAGAAAGTGAAAAACATTGTTCTCATCAAAGGAAGCATTACATTTAGAAAGTTTGGGGTCCTGAGCAATGACTCTTTGGGTTCAAAGGGATGAAAAGCTGCTGGAGTGTGTGCTAATGTCTATAGAAAAGGTTTTTATGCAACTGGACGTGTCACTCTCTTTTCAGGAAAGTGCAAATTTGATCTAATCATATTAGAAACGTTGTGTTTCAGACACAGATGTTGCTAGATTTACTAATTTGGAGCGAGTATAATATTTTGTATAAGGATGAGGGTGTTTATGTAAGAAACTGGAACAAAAAGTGAAGATTTCTTACACCGTGACGTGTCACTCCCTACAAACAAAAGTGCAAACTGGGTCCAGTTATGTCTTGATGCATGCTCAATCATCTAGGTAACTAAATCCCAAAAGGTTCATTCTGTTAGATAAGATAAGATAAGATAAGATAAGATAAAGATAAGATTTTATTGATCCCACGGCGGGGAAATTTTTGCGTTTCCTCAGCAGAGGTACAGATAGCAGAAGGAAATACAAATAAAATACAAACAAATATAAAACATAGAATAGAATAGAATAAACCTTTATAATCCCACGGATCAGAAATTTCTAACCCTTACAGCAAGGGAAAATAAAATATCAAAGGAAGACACAGGGTGGTCCTATGAACGTAAGCAACCGAAGTTCGTATATACAGGTAACAATGTACAGAATATGTATAGAAAAATTGTACGGCGATATGTATAAAATGTAGAGTAAACTAACAAGCTGCTGAGTAAGATGACCAAAGGAATGTTAAGCTGCATTATAGAGTCTGACAGCTGCTGGTAAGAATGACCTGCGGTAGCGCTCCTTCCTACACTGTGGGCGTAAAAGTCCACTGCTGAAGGAGCTGCTCAGTGCTCGTACAGTCTCATGCAGGGGGTGGAGGTGTTGTCCATGATGGATGTTAGCTTAGACAACATCCTCTCCTCCCCAACCTGCTCGATGGACTTCAGCGGACAGTCCAGGACAGAGCTGGCCCTCCTGACCAGCTTGTTGAGTTTCCCCCTGTCCCTCTCTGCCATTCCACCACGCCAGCAGACCACAGCATAGAAATAGCCGACGCCACCACAGTGTCATAAAATGTCCTTAGGAGTGTCCTGTTCACCCCCAAAGGACCTCAGCCGCCGTAGCAGGTGGAGACGACTTAGACCCAGTAGAGTGGTTGAAGGAGAAGGAAAAAGTGGGACAGGTGAGGTGCATTTCATGTCCCCGGTGCTATGGGGGCTGCAGAGAGGTGTGACGAGCTCTGGTGGATGGGGGAGGGAAGGGCTACTGAATCAAACCTGTTAAACAACTGGTTCAATCTGTTAGCCAGAACCTGGTCTCCAGACTCTGGACCCCCTCCGCTCACAGTGCTCCGTCCTCTCCACATACCTCTGGTGTTGCTCTATGAACAGTAACTCTGGAGCTCTGTGGAGTGTGCAGATGATCTCGACTGTCTAAAAATGGATAACAAAACCGAAGGAGTGCTGAATCATTGACAAATACAGAGTAACAGGTGTGCAGCATGGCTAACTAGGTAGCAACAAGCCTCTAACACAGCGTGTATGCTAGCGGCTAATCTAGCGAAGAAATGAACAGAGTGCTTTTAGGTGTTGTAGAAGGATAAGATGATAAGCTGTGTGTGTTTTTCAGAATGACCTGCTTGTATTTACCTTCATTGATGAGTGGGACTAGGTAGGTGTGCTGAAACGAGGCAAAAAAGCCGAAGTTGAAGAGCGTGGTGTAAACATAGTGGCGCCGCCAGCAGGTTTCCGAGCAGGAAAGCTGATTCCGGGTAGCAGGAAGGCTTTGTCTTGGTAAGCCGTCCAACATTGGCAGTCCCATTTAGTGAATGGCAATGGAAAAATTGCTGGGTTTCCATGTGTAATTTGTGTGGAAGAATATTGCAGAAGAAAGTTAATAGGTCATTTAGAGAGCCCGCCCTGCCCCGGCCCGCCCCCCCAAAGAACAAGTGTTAAAGAACAGAAGATAAAAGTCCTTTTTCCCCCTATTTTCCATGCCGGCAGTGTGGCGTAAGACGTGTGACGGAGCGCTCTGGAGCAGAGCGTCCCGAGTTCGACTCCCTCACGGACTCGCTGCCACGGCCCGGACTTGGGGACGGGAGGCGACAAGTCGCCTCTCCTTTTCCTTTCCCTGCTCTCGCCAAATACTCCGCCTGCACTACTACATCTCTCTTATTACCCTTTATTCACCCAAAATACCCGTGCTTGCCAGCTCTTCATTCCTCAACTATTTGCTCGCTTATTACTCCACCTTGGACAACCTGCACTTTTTCTCTTCAGGCTAACAACTCTGCCTTCATTTTTTCATACTGTCTCCCACACTTTTACAGCAAATTATTAGCACCTAATAAGCACAGCCTTGTCCTCAATATTCACATCATTAATAGAAAGTACATGCACACACTCAAGCTTTTTTTAAAAGAAAAAGACAATCTTTAATGCATTATTTACATCCCGTCATTTGGCCTTTTCTTTCTACATTTTGTCTCAATTGACTTCAAATTCGCATCAGCCACTCATGTGCCAACAAATGTCTAAACCATCACTGCTGCTCCTCACACTGAGCAGGATTTACAGTTAAGCTCCTCTAAGGAGCCATAATGCCTTTTCACATTGTAAAGTCACACATACATACAAGTACAATAAGTTAACCTGAATATTTTTTTTTTTTTATCTTCATTTTTTTTTAGTTGCTTCTACTTGGCTTGCTCTATCATCATAATTTCAGGATGTATTTTGCATCATATAACACAAGGCTGTTCAATTGGGCTAAAACCTCATCTTTACAGCTTTGACTGGCAGCTGCAGTCACGGAGAAACTTGCTCATCTCTGTTCGGGAATGGCAGATAGAGCGGGACTCCACTATTTACTCCACTGCCAGACCTAAAGAAGAGTTGGCAGTTTTGGCACGCGACGCTGAGAAGGCATTGGACCAGATCGAATGGCCCTATTTGTTTGAAATATTAGAAAGATTTAAATTGGGTTAAAAAAAGTATGGCTTATGAGAAGCTCACTTATCTGGGCATTCAGGTTACAAAAAGCTATTCCTCTCTATTAAAATCTAACTTTTCTCCCTTAATATCTGAGCTTCAGTCAAGTAAACAGTTCTGGAATACGCTTCCTAAATCACTCATTGGTAGAGTTAATCATATAAAGATGAGAATTTTGCCTAAGTGGTTGTACTTTTTTCAAAATCTCCTTGTGTTCCTTCCTAAAACATTTTTTGAAAACCTAAATTCACTCATCTTACCTTTTTCATGGGGCAATAAAACACATGGAATTGCTGGGAAAAATCTTTGCAAGTCTAAAACAGAGGGTGGATAATATATGAGTAGAAAAACCTTTCTACAAAGAATAAGCCATTCCAGATGAAAATAGCATAGCTCAGGTTTTAGCTCAGGTTTTCTGCAACTGCATTTCAGAAAGTGAAAAACATTGTTCTCATCAAAGGAAGCATTACATTTAGAAAGTTTGGGGTCCTGAGCAATGACTCTTTGGGTTCAAAGGGATGAAAAGCTGCTGGAGTGTGTGCTAATGTCTATAGAAAAAGGTTTTTATGCAACTGGACGTGTCACTCTCTTTTCAGGAAAGTGCAAATTTGATCTAATCATATTAGAAACGTTGTGTTTCAGACACAGATGTTGCTAGATTTACTATTTTTGGAGCGAGTATAATATTTTGTATAAGGATGAGGGTGTTTATGTAAGAAACTGGAACAAAAAGTGAAGATTTCTTACACCGTGACGTGTCACTCCCTACAAACAAAAGTGCAAACTGGGTCCAGTTATGTCTTGATGCATGCTCAATCATCCAGGTAACTAAATCCCAAAAGGTTCATTCTGTTAGATAAGATAAGATAAGATAAGATTTTATTGATCCCACGGCGGGGAAATTTTTGCGTTTCCTCAGCTGAGGTACAGATAGCAGAAGGAAAATACAAATAAAATACAAACAAATATAAAACATAGAATAGAATAGAATAAACCTTTATAATCCCACGGATCAGAAATTTCTAACCCTTACAGCAAGGGAAAATAAAATATAAAAGGAAGACACAGGGTGGTCCTATGAACGTAAGCAAGCGAAGTTCGTATATACAGGTAACAATGTACAGAATATGTATAGAAAAATTGAGAAAATTGTACGGCGATATGTATAAAATGTAGAGTAAACTAACAAGCTGCTGAGTAAGATGACCAAAGGAATGTTAAGCTGCATTATAGAGTCTGACAGCTGCTGGTAAGAATGACCTGCGGTAGCGCTCCTTCCTACACTGTGGGCGTAAAAGTCCACTGCTGAAGGAGCTGCTCAGTGCTCGTACTGTCTCATGCAGGGGGTGGGAGGTGTTGTCCATGATGGATGTTAGCTTAGACAACATCCTCTCCTCCCCAACCTGCTCGATGGACTTCAGCGGACAGTCCAGGACAGAGCTGGCCCTCCTGACCAGCTTGTTGAGTTTCCCCCTGTCCCTCTCTGCCATTCCACCACGCCAGCAGACCACAGCATAGAAAATAGCCGACGCCACCACAGTGTCATAAAATGTCCTTAGGAGTGTCCTGTTCACCCTCAAAGGACCTCAGCCGCCGTAGCAGGTGGAGACGACTTAGACCCAGTAGAGTGGTTGAAGGAGAAGGAAAAAGTGGGACAGGTGAGGTGCATTTCATGTCCCTGGTGCTATGGGGGGCTGCAGAGAGGTGTGACGAGCTCTGGTGGATGGGGGAGGGAAGGGCTACTGAATCAAACCTGTTAAACAACTGGTTCAATCTGTTAGCCAGAACCTGGTCTCCAGACTCTGGACCCCCTCCGCTTATTATAAACTAGAAGCATAATTCTGACGGGAAGAATTACGTGCCAAAACATGCTACCTTTGTTAATAAGAGCAAGAAGCATAATTCTGACGGGAAGAATTACGTGCCAAAACATGCTACCTTTGTTATTATAAACTAGAAGCATACTCTGACGGGAAGAATTACGTGCCAAAACATGCTACCTTTGTTATTATAAACTAGAAGCATAATTCTGACGGGAAGAATTACGTGCCAAAACATGCTACCTCTGTTATTATAAACTAGAAGCATAATTCTGACGGGAAGAATTACGTGCCAAAACATGCTACCTTTGTTAATAAGAGCAAGAAGCATAATTCTGACGGGAAGAATTACGTGCCAAAACATGCTACCTTTGTTATTATAAACTAGAAGCATACTGTGACGGGAAGAATTACGTGCCAAAACATGCTACCTTTGTTAATAAGAGCAAGAAGCATAATTCTGACGGGAAGAATTACGTGCCAAACCATGCTACCTTTGTGAATGTGACCTACAAGCACACTTTAATGGGTAAAAAGAAGTGTCAAACCGTACTGGCTTTATGAATATCAGCTACAAACATACTCTGATGGGCAAAGTTAAGTGGCAAACCGTCATACCTACTTAAATTTGTACTGGAATTATTGTGTGGCAGCAGAAATGTGCATAAATTACGTACAGTAGGACATTTTGCCAAAGTAGGGCAGTTTGTCATAAGGCAGCGTAAAATTATCCTACTGGTAGGACGGTTTGCCAAAGTAGGACGTTTTGTCAGAGGACACCGTAAAATTTTCCTACAGGTAGGACGTTTTGCCAAAGTAGGACGTTTTGTCAGAACACCGGCACTAGTTTTATTTTGTTGTATTTATCCGCGACACCTTAAAGGCCGGTCCGTGAAAATATTGTCGGGCATAAACCGGTCCGTGGCGCAAAAAAGGTTGGGGACCGCTGCTCTAAATCACCTGAGGATTACAGAGAAATATTAAAACTCAAATACGAATACAATGCAGTTATGAGTGACCAGGTTACCAATCTACTATTGAAGCTGAAACATAAATATTTTGAGATAGGAGACAAACCCAGTAAATTGCTAGCGCAACAACTAAAAGGAACACAAGCTTTGAGAGCAATTCACAAAATAAGATCCAAATCGGGTGCTTTTCCAACAAATCCTATAGAAATTAATAAGCGCTTCAGAGAGTTCTATCAGGAATTGTACTCTTCCCAGTTGAATGTAACACAATCTGCTTTAAATGACTTTTTGGATTCTCTCAGTCTGCCTAGGCTAAATGAGGCTGCCGGAGATCAACTCGATTCGGACTTTACGTTGCAAGAAGTGGTAGCTGCTATTAAGTTATTTGCATCTGGGAAGGCTTCAGGCCCTGACGGTTTTGGCATAGAATTTTATAAGAAATTTTGTGATGGTCTTGCTCCATTCTTGCTTAGGATGGTGCGTGATTCTAAAAACGGGCGTACTACCCAAAACTCTGTACGAAACAAATATTTCGTTAATCTTGAAGAAAGGCAGAGATGACTCTGATCCTGCTAACTTCAGCCCAATTGCTCTTCAAAATTTTGATCGAAAGGTGATAACCAAAATTTTAGCAACTAGACTGAACAAGTACTTGACCTCCATTATTCACCCTGATCAAACGGGATTAATCCCTGGCAGACTTTCTTTTTTTTCAATGTTAGATGTCTTCTCAACACCATCTATTCTGACCATGGTAGTTCGGGAGGAGCAGCAATTTTAGCTCTTGATGCACACAAAGCCTCTGATCAGGTTGAGTGGTTTTATATGTTCGAGTCACTACAGAAGTTTGGGTTTGGTGAAACATTTATAATTTGTGTAAAATTAGTATACGCAAATCCAATCTGTTCAGTTCTCACAAATGGAGAGAGGTCGGCGCCATTTCCTTTGCAGCGCTCTGTTCAGCAGGGCTGCCCCCTGTCCCCTGCTCTTTTTGCTCTGGCATTAGAGCCCCTTGCGATTAAGATAAGAGCACATCCAAAAATACAAGGGCTTTTGGTTGGAGGGGTTGAAACTGTTATTAGTTTGTATGCAGACGATGTACTACTATACCTGCGTAATGCAGAAGAATCTGTACCATCCCTTCTTAATTTGGTCACCTCATTTGGCAAAATTTCAGGATACACAATTAATTGGGTTAAAAGTGAACTTATGCCTTTATCTAAAACCTGTTTGCCAAGTTTTCTTTGTAATGTTCCATTCAAAATAGTTAACGACCATCTCACATACCCTGGATTAACTGTTCCTAAAGATCCCAAATTAATTTTTAGCTTGAACTTTAATGTTGATAAAATTTCAGCAAAGCATAATATTGAGTCATGGAAAATTCTTCCCCTTTCCATGGTCGGTCGTATAAATTCCATAAAAATGGTATCCCTTCCTAGATTTCTGTATCTTTGCCAAAATCTTCCTATTTATCTCACTTCCTCTTTCTTTAAGGAGTTGGACTCAATTATTACTTCTTACATATGGAACAACAAGAATCCTAGGATTTCAAAACTACATCTACAAAAATCCAAATAGGAGGGAGGTCTGAGTTTACCAATATTTAAACATTAGTACTGGGCTGCAAATCTGAGCGCATTGACCTTCTGGCACCAGACATCCCCAGATCTTGGTAATTCCAGCACCCCCCTTTGGGTTAAAATGGAGGCTGACATTGTAAAGGACTCCTCTCTAGAGGCCCTGCTTTTCTCAAAAGTAGGGCGGGCTGAGTCTTAAGAAACTGGGGTTTGTTCCGAAACAATCTTTGTGGATTTTAAACCAAATTAGAGGTTTTTTTGAACTGCCAAACTCCTCTGTGCAGGCACCAATATGTGATAACCATGCCTTTTTGCCTTCTTGGAATGATAAATCCTACTATGTTTGGAAGGAGAAGGGCTTAACCAAATTCAAAGATCTTTATATAGATGGAAAATTTGCTTAATTTAATCAGCATAAGCAAAAGTTCAATTTACTGCATTCACATTTTTACCGTTACCTACAAATCAGGCTTTTTATGCAATCCAATATGAAGAATTACCAAGATGTTCCAAATGAACATAACCTTTTTAATGTGCTCCTTAGCCCTCCTTACTCCAAACATCTGATTTCTACAATTGTACATTTGTTTGATGACAGCATTGAAGTGCAGACTACCAGGATAAGAGACGCTTGGAGGGAGGAGTTGGGCATGGATATATCAGAATCAATGTGGGACAAATGCTTATCAAAAATTCATTCCTGCTCTGTTAACAGCAGACATCAATTAATACAATTTAAAATTGTCCATCGGCCACATTACTCCAAGGTTCGGCTACACAAAATTTATTCTTCAACTTCCCCATATGTGACAGATGTAAAATATCAGAGAGCACATTGGCTCACGCTTTCTGGCACTGCCCCTCATTGACCAATTTCTGGTCCAAAATATTTGATTTGTACTCTAAAGCTTATGGGATCTCCATCTCTGGACCCAGTGGAGGTGGTGAGTGACAGGAGAATGGTGGCTAAGCTGTCATCCCTGTTGGACAACATCTCCCACCCCATGCATGAGACTGTGACAGCACTGAGCAGCTCCTTCAGTGGGAGACTGCGGCACCCACGGTGTGGGACGGAGAGATTTCGCAGGTCTTTCCTCCCCACTGCTGTCAGACTCTACAATAAAGACTTTTGCAGCTGATCAAACACACAAACCCACACATGTGCAATAAGACTGCTATACGTGCAATTCTTCTTCTGACGAAGTTCTGTTTTTGTATTTTCCTACTCAGTTGTATATAGTATTTGTATTTCTATTTTATTCTATTGTATATATTATTCTATTCTATTTTATTCTATTGTATATAGTATTTTATTGTATTTTATGGCATTCCAGTGTTTTCTAATTTCTGCTACATAACTTTGCACTTTTGCTGTAACAAAACAAATTTCCCACCTGTGGGACTAATAAAGGCCATCTTATCTTATCTTATCTTATCTTATCTCACCCAATCCAGAAATTGCAGTTTTTGGCTGTGTACGTTCCACAACTATCCCTGCGACTGTGCGGGTGCCAATTGATCTCGGAATGATGATTGTGAAAATACTTATTCTAAATGAATGGAAGTCCGCTGCTCCTCCCTCCTTCAGTGTCTGGCTCAATGACATGTTATCAGTCATTCAATTGGAAAAAGTTTGATACCTACAAACACCTGCAGCAAATGTTTTCTCAAAATCCTGGACTCCGTTTTGTAATCACCTTGAGAAAGCTCACGTTATATAAACATGTACCATGGCACTGCAATTTCCCTGTTTATTACATATTCATGACATTTAATTCATTATGGATACTGGTAGTTTCTAATTTTAATGTGTTTTTTTTCCCCTTTTTTGTATTTCTGTATTGATTATTATTATTATTGTGCTATTTCCTGTCCTATTATCTCAGCGCTTGAGCTGTATTTGTTCGTTGATGGGGTTTTCTATGCTGGAAAAATTAATATGAAATACTGAAAAAAAAAAAATAACGAAAGTAAAGCTGCTGGGTCAATGATGAGTTTTTAAAATCTACCCTCCACTCCCTATGGATTGACCATTTATAACACCACAAACAGACATTTGTATATTAAGAAAAAACACAATGAACACGACCTGCCTGCTCGTTGGCAGAAACAAAGATGATGTATGCTAAAAGCTCCAAATCATCAGCTGCAACCGGCAACATCTTCAGTCATGTTCAGTAAATCCATGCATTTACCTGCCGCCACAACCTAAAACTACTCCTGAATAAGAACTTTCTTTGTGTTTTAGAAAAGTGCCATAAAGTTTTATTTCCTTATATCCAGTGTACAGACTTTCGTTATGTTTACTTATTTTCTTTTATTATTAATTTCTTAAATCTCAGATAATAAATGGTAGATTTAAAATTGAATCAGGTTCTGTTGTGATCCTCCGTAACCGTCACGGTCTGTTTAAAGTGCTCCCACAGGGGGCGCTGTCCTGGTAGTCTGCAGGGCACTTTGGCAGCTGTGACAGCTGCTTTGTCGTCCATGGTGTCCAGAGTAAATCTGTGCCTGCAGATCACCTCCGGCTTGGGCCGAAGAACATCATACAGTGCCTGTAAAGCCCGCACGTCCTCCAGAGCATCATGGGCCTTGTAGCTCACGCCCAGCAGCTCCCTGACCAAGTTCTCCTGTCGAAAACTCTCCAGGCCATAGTCCCTCAGCACCTCACGTGACAGCGGCAGAGTGTCAACGCAACCTGAGACCGAGGACTCAAATTCTGCTCTGAGGCCAAATTCATCTAGCGCGCGAGCCAGAAGCGGACAATCAAAGCGGCGAATATTGTGGCCGACGACGAGAGGCCGTCCGAGCATCTGAAGGAAAGCTATGAAGGAGACGAGCACCTCTCTGAGGGAGTTGGTGAGAACAGGCTGCCGGTGCAGGTACAGCCTCTGCCTGTGGACCTTGAAGCCGGTCACCTTGGAAGCTCCTCGCTGCATTCGACAGCGAGGGACGACGTAGAGGTTCAGCGAGTGGCCTCCACTCACCGCAGCCAGCTGGACGAGCTCACAATTTGGATCTAGAGAAAGAAAACATGAACTTTCATGTGCTTCAAATTTAAACGACTACCTGTAGATCTAGTTGTTTGTTTGTTTTTTTAGCAGAAATGTGCAATTTTAAAACACCCTCAAATAAGTTAACAATTGTTGATGTTGCACAGTTTGTCTTCCACTGTGCAGCTTCCTGCAGCAGACATGGGCTTAGCATAAATGAGTACAAAAATAACTCCAAATAATAAACCTGAGGGAAATCCGTTTGGGTTTTGTCTTTGAAAGAATAAATAACTCAGCCATTATACTGGAATATGATTTTTAAATCATCAAATATCAGTCCAAATCTATATTATAGCTTCAATTTTCTGTTCTTAGCTCACAGGAGTGGTCTTTTGCTGCTGTAGCCTTGAAGGTTAAACATGTTGTGCATTCAGAGATGCTCTTCTGCACATTTTCCTGCCAAGATCTGTCACTTTTTGAACTGTTAATGAAAGCTTCTCAGAATTTCTGGGAAAATGACCTCATTAATAATAATAATAATAATGATAATAATAAAAATTTCACTGTCTCTTTGTCATGTCGCTGAAAATGAAAAAAACAATAAAAAATAGCATATTTATAAAATAAATAAACAGCATATTCATTGCAAGGCTGCAATTTACATTTGAAGAGATGCTATTTAATAGTTGTTGTTGTTGTTGTTTTTTAAAAAACAAAAAACAAAACCCGCCCCCCCCCCAAAAAAAGAACAAACAAACAAACAAACAAACAAATGAGCTATTGAATATTTTGGCTCCATTTATCTTCCATACATTTGTGTGCACGGTGCGCTGAGTGGGTCAACCGTGTGTCTTTCCAACTTTTAACCGCAGTTTACAACATTATCATCATGATACAGTTTTATCGGTCATAATAAGTCACGTAAAACAAAGTTAGAGAATGACCGTACCCAGTCCAGTCGTCTCCAGGTCAAAGAAAACCAGCGACTGTTGAGCGCCTTCAGCTTCCTCAGTTTTTTGCATCACGACTAAATAACTTCCGTTAGTGAGAGCAACAGAGAGGTTAGCTAAAAAGTCAAAAACAGACTATCGTCATTGGCCTAAAGTATTTAGCGACAAAACATTACATTTGGTCGACACAGTTCTACTGTACACCGAATCTATCAAGCTTTCCCCGCCATGTTTTAAAGCACCTGCGCAGTGACCGACCGGAAGCTTGAAAGTTTCAAAACAAAAGCCTCGACGAAAAGGACCATATTGGACCATACAATGAAGATACATGAAAAACACAAATAAAAACTCGCTCGCTTAGGTATAATTTGCTCCTGAAAACCGAGAAATAAAGAACCTTCCCATTTAACTTTTTGTGTGTGATTTCTTCCTCTTTGGAGCTAAAAGAGGCCACCCACACACATGAGATGTCAATAGAAACCCCAGGATGTCCTTATTTGGTACATCAGGACTTACTAGGGTAGCTTAAATAAGTCAAATGATATAGACCAAAAACAAATGTCCGTTACAGAGGACATAAGTGAATAGGCTGGTTCTAAGGAGGATATATTTGTTTGACATATTGATTTTTTTCTGCGTGTCATGCAAAATTTTGAATAAAGGTACAATGCTCCTGTCTATAAGAGACAAAAAGATAGCAAGTCATCTATACAAATTACTAGCTATGTTGGGCTCCACCACTGATTATAGAAATAAAATAAAATAAATTAATCTTTGATATAATCATTTGTGTTAACCAGCAAGCCCAAGGGTCACAACTATGCCCTCTAGAGAAGAAGACGTGTGTAATTGGTTCCATATGCTTGTCTGTCTGTCTCTTTGTTAGCAGTCTAGCATCTACAGTTTTCAAGAAATGAAGAGTCAGCTGAGACAGGATATGGTGCAGTTTAAAGGTGTCATTTCCTGCTCTTATAGAAACCTGGGATAAAACAGAATCAATGAAACCTTAGAAACCACAGAGAGACACTTTGTAGTAGCAGATCTTTTATTAAGGCTGAGAAAGATGTGGGTAATGCTCTTTTTTAAAAAAAAAAAAAACAAAATATTTTGCAGACCCGTTGCATTTTGGTCCACAGTGGCTACAAAAAGGCATCAATGAGCTCAAAGGGAAACAGAAAAGGAAGATTGCACTGCATGTGACACATTACACTACATTCAACTGTAAATAAGTTAAATCTTGATAACTTATGACCACACATTACTCCATTTCTTTTGTTCCTGTTTGTCCAATGACCTGAACATAACAGCAAATAAAAGGTCAGCTTTAAAATAGAATATTTTTGCTTTGTCTGATCATTTTTCATGTATTTCTTTCAGCATTTTGTTAATACACCCGGACTGCCCTGAAGGTACAATTGGAGACGCTAAATGTGGTAGGTCTCCAGGCCTTGTACAGCTCCTGCAGCATTCTGGCATCCTCCACAGCATTATGAGCATTGTAGCTTTTTCCCAGGAAGCGCCGGACCATGAACTCCTGGGAGTAACTGCTCAGACGAAACAGGTTCTTGCTAAGCAAGAAGGTGTCCAGGAACCCAGACACCACCTGCTGGAACTGCTGCAGGAGGGAGCAATTCTGCAGCCACCTGGTGAGCACAGGTGCATCGAAGCGCTTTGCATTGTGGGCCGCCAGCAGCACTGGATGGTGGAAGGAGCGCAGGAAGGCGATGAAATTAGTGAGAGCCTCGGCAAGAGGGATGGTGTCCACAGGAACCCCGCGGAGAAAGAGGCGGTTGTTGCTGACGGTGAAACCCGTGACACGTTTTGCGCTCTCTGTGAGAGGCTGGCGGGGGAGGATGTAGACATTAAAGATCTTGTCTTCACAGATGGCAGCGAGCTGAATGATGTCACACACCGTGGTGTCTGAAAACAGAAGATGAGACAAAAGGAAAAACAGAAAACCACAAGTTATAACAGAACTGTCTTTTTGCAAAGAGCAGTGCAACGTGAACAGGATGGTAGCTTTCCATTTAAAAGCAATAATTTGTCAGGTTATAATGTTAATAATAATTTCTATCCTTGTCAAGACTTAGATGAGAAATCTCACACCACTCTTAACATCTGCTCCTCAGATGGATACCTTGACAGAAATGCTGAAAACAGTAGTGGTGGGCAGATCAATCGCAATATCAATAGTATCGATACCAACACTGGTATTGGATCGATACTAACACAATCGTACGTAGTTCAAATCCCAACGATGTTGTGTTGGTGTTCATTAAAATGTACTCAGGAATAGGAAAATTTATGATGATTCAGCTAAGAAATCATGACACACTGCTCTGACCTACATAAGATCCCCTTATAAGTTAAAGGTATCAGTATCTGCAATACTGGTCTTAATCCACTTGGTATTGGATCGATACCAAAATTTACAGTATCGCACAGCACTAGCAAACACACAGTCTTGAGGATGCAACAGAGCATGCTCTCTGGTTTCTAAGTTTTTGTGTGATTAGTTTTCAAACAAATGGGAGAGGTGCCTAGACGTACAGTTGTGCAGGAGTTGGGGCTCAAACATTCTCTTTGTTGTGCTGGACAATAGTTTCTGTCACCTTTCAGGATGCTACACCTGATAGGGATAACGCTTCTTTCTATTTTGTGAACTGAACAGTTTTTCCTTCACATTTCAGGGCTGCTTCCAGATTGAAACGACTGAGTGTGTATCAGAAGATGATGGAAAACAACTTATTGAATTTTCAGATAGAGAGGGATGCAAGTCCACTGGAGAATTACCCAGCATTAAAAATGGCCGGTAGATGTATTAAACATAAATAAATACACAAATAAAGCTTTAAAAACCTTATTTTGGGGCAGCGTGTGCATTTTTGAAACATATTTTACTGACAACTCTATACCCCTATAGATTTCCATTCAGGATTCTTAACCTGCTGTGACTGCCTCTTACAACATTTGACATGGATGTCAAAGTGTATTAAAGGTGTTGCAGTAGCAGTTTTGAGGGAGGGAAACCCTCTCGTATTCTTTAAATACAAAATGAGAATCAGGTGTTAGTTATCAGCAAATGGAGGCCTAATATCTTCCACCCTATTACATAAACACATAATGTTTGTTATCAGGAAGTGATAACAGATAATCACTCCCCATTTGTAGATTACAGTGAAAATGAAAATATCATCAGCTGCTGTTGTTAATCTTCAGCTCTCATGCTGTTCTTTTTGTCCTGGGTAGGTGGGGCTGTTTGCTGATCCCGCTTATACTGACGTCAGTAACACGCTTCTCTTTAATGGACTCCTGCCAAGACGTGTGACACCAACATGCCTGGCCTCTGAGGCCATTCTCACACCCACGCTAGCTCAAATCACAGAAACGAAATCAGCATCTGGTTTCATCTATGGTGCGTCTTGTGTCCCAACGATGACAGGAAATATAATTTTGACTGACTTCCTAACTGAACAGCGCTGTGGTTTCCACTGAGTAATCTGCTGAACTTTTTTCTCAAATTAACTGCAGAGTCATGCAGTGCTGAAACACGAGTGTGTATTTAATGTTAAATGTACTGTTCATATAATGCAGAACATGTATGATACTAGCACGTGGGCACAGCCGTGGTTTCTGTGGGTTTTTTTGGTTTAAAGCTGCCTGACACTCAATTCTTATTATAATCCCTCAAAGAGAGCTTGAGGAAACGGAAGGCTGACAAGTGTAAGATTAGACACCAGTAAAAACAGAAGCTACCACCCTCCTTATCGCGTACAGTAAGGGCTCTACATGATGTGCGCGTGTGTTGGCAGGTAAAGCCTTCAGACTGGGTTGTAAAGACATGATGGATAATATCAGTAGCATTTGCTTTTCATGTGGCTTTACCGGAACAACCGACACCTATCTAGGAAGTTTGTTCCATAAAATAAATTTAAAAAACAAACAAACAAACAACAAAAAACCCGAAAACAAAAAACTAAGTACAGCAGCAGCTGTCTATAAAGTAAATAAAGTGATGTTTTGGTGCTTAAAGCGTGTTGTAATGCTGTTTTGGTAAATTGGTGAATGCAATATTAGGCAATATATGCACAAAGTTGCAACTACATGTAACTACTGCTTTCATTTCATTGACATCCAATGAGGCAGATGTTTTTTAAAAAAAAATAAATTTACTCCAAAAAAGCTCTATATAAAATAACATAACATAACATAAAATAAAATACAACAAGAAAAGTTATATTATTAAAGATTAGTACCTAATCCAGTGGCTTCCAGGTCAAAGAAAACGACAGTTCTGTCTTGAGCCATCTGCAGATGAAAAATTAAAACAACAAAACAACAACAGTCAGTGTTTAAACTGAACCTTTTTAAAGTTAATTTTGCCGCCCACTCAGTCACAGCTGTAGTCATTTACTGAGAGCGTGTATTGAACTCACCGTGCAGCCTGCAGGTTGCTGTAAGTCTGCTGAGCCTTGTGACAGATGTGAAGTCAGCTGGAGAGATAAATGTACTTATGTGGACTCCTCAGGGAGGGCCCAGCAGGTGAACCCCCGCCACGACATTTCACAACTTAAAACTGCGCCCTGCTTTCATTTTAGTGGAAGAGAAACTCTTTTTTTTTTTCTTCTAACCAGTCTCCTTCCTGCTCGTTCGGCCCGCTCTGAACGTCCGTGAATGTGCCAGCGGTAGAAACACACACACACACACACACACACACACACACGCACACGCACGTTTCTCGGTAAAGGTGGAAACTTCTCTGCTGTTCGTTCACTTTCATTTTTGAGCCGCTAGATGACACACGGCTTTTGTTCCGGTGTCACGGCTGGCAAACCGTAGATTTGAATAGCCTATGTTATATAAATGAAAAATAAGGTGACTGTATGACACAAAATACAAATATAAACAAATTCATATTTAAAAAAAGCTATATTATTAAACGAAACTTTAAAAAGTAGAGTGTGACCGTAATGATTTTGAATTCACTTGAAATAAAAAGTTTTTAAAAAGCTGTTAAACAACAAAAAAAACCCCGTATTTTATTTTATCTTGCGCTCAAGTTTGTTACCATCTTCTACCAACCAGGGATGCTCATGATTTATCATTTTCCTACAGTCAGTATGAACGTTTTCACACGCCCCTCTGCTGTTCTGTGAAAGTTTGTAGAGACACCCTCAGAAACAGTAACTTGAAGTAATTATTTACTGTGTGACTTTATCACGGAGTAGTGAGGAAATTGTGGCCCGCTCTCACAGTGGTTAGTCTGTTTCAGTTCACTGAGCTTTATGGGTGTTTCATCCGTACACAGCTCTCTTAAGGCGCCAACACAGCATTCCAGTCAAGCTGAGATCTGGACTTTGACTGGATCATTGCAGCACCTTGATCCATTCATTTCCAAACATTCTCTTGTAGATTTGCTGCTGTGCTTGGGACCATTGTCCTGTTGCACAACCCAGTTTTCTCCAAGCATTAACCCTTGGACACACTTGACTCACACTTTAGAGTACTTTGGTATTCTTCAGTTTGCAAAGTTGCATCTGAGCAAACCAGAGTTGTTGTCCTTTGGATAGACGAGAGCGAAGCGGAGACGTTTGGCCATAATGCACAGAGCTACATTTAGAGAAAATTAAATGCAGGATAACAAACACTTCGTACCAACTGTCAGCCACGCTGGCGGGGGGGATGGTGATTTGGGCTGGGGACCTTGAAGTGACTGACTAAAACCTCCTCAGGCTGTACTGCCATGTTTTTTGTTTGTTTTGTTTGTTTGTTTTTTGTTTTTTTTATAAATCAGACCTTGGGTTGAAATTACTGTTCTGTTGACCATTTTTCAGTTGTGAATAATCCTCACTGGACCATAGATGTATAACCTTTGCAGGTTGATGCACAGCAGCTCATTGCTTATCTAAGACCACTGTCGATCCCTTTCCTCCTTCACATTGTGTTAACAAACACCTGAGCTGCTCCAGACCTGCAAACTGACAAAATGTTTGCTTTTATAGAGGAGGTGACATTTGCTGCTACTTACTCTCTTGATTCCTATGGAAGCGCAAAGGGTGCACTTAGTTTTTCACACTGTGGTTGTGAGTATCATGCAGTATCATGCATTCACTTAAAATAAGGCTGTTTTTTGTTTCTTTTTTATGTATTCAGATAATTATATGAGTAATTCAGTGGTATGTGGCTTTTTGTCAGGTAAACGCATTACGCTATTTTAAATAAAATTTGGAGAGAAAAAAGACCTTCACTAGTAGGCTACAACGTAATTTTTTTTTTATTGTATTCAAACCGTTTCTATCTGAACCTAAGCTTAAAGAAAACATACCAGTCATCACTCAAAGCACATCAGCATGAAGACGATCACAGAGGTGAGAAGGTGTGGTGCCAACACAAAAAGCTTAAGTAACTGTTTCTGATTGCAGTTTCCCCTATTTCCTCTGGAGCAAATCTTTTTGTATAACTGTTGTAGAAAAGAAATACTCTGTGCTAATAAATTCTACTTTTTAAATATTAGGTTTACCCTCTCGCACACTCCATGTCTTTCTCTGCAGTGATGGCACTAGAGCAGTGTTTCCCAACCTTTTGGAGCCACAGCACATATTTCACATTAGAAAAATCACACAGCACACCACCAAACAAAAATGTCACAAAAGCATATTCTTCCTTCTTCTGTTTTACTGGCAGTTGGCAACCAATTTAATTAGAGCAGGTAGTTGTACTGCCCTCTAGTAGAAGAGAATGTAACTGTTCTGCCCATTACGCCGATCGTTTAGAGCAGGGGTCCCCAATCCCAGTCCACGAGGGCCGGTGTCCCTGCAGGTTTTAGATGTGTCCTTGATCCATCACAGCTGATTTAAATGGATAAATTACCTTCTCAACATGTCTTGAAGTTCTCCAGAGGCCTGGTAATGAACTAATCATGTGATTCAGGTGTGTTTGTTATTTCAACATATTATTCTATATCAGTTTGACGATAGATGACTGAAGTTGTTGTTATAACATAGAATTACAAGTTAAAAACGTCCCAATTACACCAAAAAAAGCTAACTTGAAAACTCATGTCCAGCTAAATCAGCAACTTATGTGAACTTGACAATGTGGGTAAGTTGAGCACAGCAGGATTCAAAACTGCCTCACGTGACTGCTACCGAGGTGCATCATGGGGAATTGGCGGTTAACGACATGCTCACTTTACTTGGACGTTTTCTAATCGTCTTCTTTGGAATATGCTTTCAAGGTGAGTAACATTGGTTATAACTATAAGGAAAGAGAGCTACAAAAGTTGGAACATGTTTTGAATTTATGGCATGATGTGTGTTTTTCTCTTTTACCGAAATGTTTGCTTTAGCTAATGTAACTTTAGCCGACAAGGTCCAGCTTGTGTGTCATGACCAAACTTGACCTAATAAACTGACACATGGCCTTTTTTATGGGTTTAATGTGGCACTGACCAAATCACAAGTATTGTGCCGCTAGCTTTAAGGTTGTGCACTCAACCACTGTTGCGATATTAGCAAGCTAACTCAGCTAATTAATAAAGCTTATTTCATATTGTCTCTGTACTTGTAAATTTCTTTCAAGTTCACAGGCTGTTGTATTTTGGTGGAAGTTCATTTTGGCAATATTTCCAATAACTGGCTGGGTTCAAAAAGAACTTTTTGGCAGGACTCCGATGCTTGTTGTCATCTGTTTACCCCTATGTAATCACTTAAGTTGTTATTAACTGCTGCATGCTAAGCTGCAAGAGTGCACTGAGGACTGAGACAAAATATGGTCTACAAACCAGCATTATATTAGTTTTTATCAGATAGTCCTCCAGTGTGTTTATTTTTTGCTTTAATTCTATTGTGCAGTTATTTGTTACCCTGAAATGCTTTATGCTTAACAACAGCTCACTATTTTGACTTATTTTTGAACTCTTGTGATCAGTATGACTAGGTTGTGTGAGTTTCCATACTAAAAGAGCTGTAGTGATAAAATAATTGGCATCAGAGACACTGATTTTTGGCATGGTATACTGCAGAAGTTTGTTTGTGTTTTTTTTTTTTTTTTTTTTTTTTTTTTGCATAATTTACCTTTTAATTAAACTGCATTCTCTGTATTGTAACAAAACTAACATTGTTTATATGTCAGAAAATTAGCAAACATGAATAAATGGCGAAAACAATATAATTATAACATATATTTTTATTTTACTTATTTTAGGTCTGTGAAGCCAAACTTGATGCTGGGGATTTATTTTTGTCAGTGGAGTCAAATGGTAAGTTACAATTTGTGCATTTTGTCATACTGGAAACACCACAGATTATATTGTAACTTAATAGCTCTGTAGAACAAATGATATAAAGATTGTAGTGTCAGGGTACTTCTTAAGAAGTAATATGGCACTATTGATGATCACATGCAGGTGGCATAAACTAAATATTCAGATGTGTTACCAACAAATGATTCATTAACAAAAGCAATGGAGCAGACTGTTTAGGTTCTTGTGGTTGTAATAACATCCATAACTGCAAGTTTGTCATTAATTTATTTTCACAGGTCTAGATGATCACATCTGTCTTTGTCATTTAAATGAGGTGGACTTGCAAACTTTGTGCTCTTTTGGGTAAATTGCTGTCCACTACATATACACAGAATGTGCACAGTATTTCAGATCTAAAAAGGGAGTATGTAATGGACTTGCTGGCTTTAATGTAAAAAGCCTGTTGTGTAACTTTAATGAGGCAGTTGGACTAAAACAGTATTGCTCATCAAGGTAAACATCTGAGGAATAAGGAAATTGTTACAGTGTTCTTTTAATCGCACGTTTACTAAAGTTTTACATCACATAAGTCATTTTCACAATCATTCTACTTTAAAAGATTTCAAGACAGAGCTCATTGTTCTCTGAACTTCCTTGTTTGCTGAACGGCAGGTAAAGTGCATCTTTTTGTTTGTTTGCTTTTGTGTGTTTGTGTTTTCTCTAATGGGCCTCAGATGACTGTTTGCTTAAATTTGGGTCTCAAAGAATCTTTTTTTATTCTGCCTGTACTCTCCACCCCTCTTCTTCTATTGCTCAGGTTGAAGCAGAATTTGCCTGTCTTACATCTGTTGACCTGAAAGGGTTCCTTTTTGCTGTGCTTGACCATTATGGGAAGGTTCGTGGAGCTGTACAAAATCAAGAGCGGCATAGGAGGGCTAACTAGGCTCATAAGATGCTTCGGTGATGATGTAAGTGTTCAACTGCGAAATGTTCTCCTTTAAGTTTTAGGTTATCCAGTTCAACTGATGAACTCATTGAAAGAAAGCTGATAAGTAAAGTCTGTCATCATATTTCACAACTGGACACTTAGTGTGGTAACTTTTACAGAATCTATGTATATTGGTGGTAGGTTGGATATCATATTCTACTTGAATGTCCTGATAAGCCTGATTCAAAATCTCTAATGATAATCATATATTGATGGAATTATGTATCAAAAAGCTGTGAATTTGGAGCTGTCTACATGCTTTATAAACACTGTTTAAAAAGTGTTTTTGTTTTCTTTTTGACTTCTTTGACCAGAGCCCTACACAAAGGAAGAGGACAGAGGACCTCATTTTCTAAAGGAAGATCCCTCACACACTTTCAAGACCGAAGGTTAGCATTGTTTGTTTTAGTAAATTTAATAATGACAGCACCACAGTGGATTTTAAATGAAACATGTGGCATCTATGAAACAATAGATGCCACATGATAACATGTGTACTTTTTCCTCACCAAATGTATTATTACAAGATCTTTGACACTGGATTTGGCCTGGGTTTCAGAGAAACTAACTGGCAAGCTAGCATTGATATTATTAGTGTCTTGTGTTTATTCATGTCTTCACCAGGGTCTTTGACATTTCGCTGCTGTACTGTTCACTTCAGCTTTACGTTTGATTTCTCACATTGTATATTGTAATGGCAGAGATATTAGGATATTTAAGGGGCTGCAGTGGCTGCTACAGCTGTGGGGGGCAATACTTTGGTGAAATGTCCTGGACCCTGGAAAAGAGACTGTGTAGACTGGGTAAGCAATTAAAGGTTACTGGCTGAGAGTCATTGGGCAGCTGGGTAAAGGTGGATGTTGATATTCAGTGCCAATTATGCAGCCTGTTCAGCCATGTCTATATGCTCTTTTTTTCATGCTGTTAATATAGGGGGAAAAATAAACTTTAATCAATAAACTGATTAAAGAAGCATTGTCTATGGAGCCATAATCTGATCCTGTAGTGTAGCTGCAGTTTGCACATTTCATGTATTCTCAGCCAGATTTGGTTTAGAGCACAGCCAATATTTAGCATAAGTAGATTTAAATTCACACACTGGTGATGGCAAGCTACATGTAGCCACAGCCGCCCTGGGGCGCACTGACAGAGGCGAGGCTGCCGGACACTGGCACCACCGGGCCCTCTGACCACCACCAGTAGGCAACAGGTGAAGTGTCTTGCCCAAGGACACAACGACTGAAACTGTCGGAGCCGGGGCTCGAACCGGCAACCTTCCAATTATAAGACGAACTGTCAACTCTTGAGTCACGATTCAGTCATCCACCCATGTGTGTGAATGACTGAATGTGTAAAGCACTTTGGAGTCCTTAGGGGACTAGTAAAGCGCTATACAAATACAGGCCATTTACCATTTAAATTGAAAATTTTGTTTGAATTCTGCAATTGAAGACATGCTCAGTTATTTATGAACATGGTCTTTGTTTAAATCAAATCAAATCAAAGTTTATTTATATAGCACATATTAAAACAACAGTGTTGACCATAGTGCTTCACAGTCAGTCAAAACACAAGACAATTAAAACAAACAATAAAATAGGACAACAAACAATAGGTAACAACACAATAAGCTAAAATCAGCCAACTAGTTAGAATCAAAGGCCAAAGTAAACAGATAAGTTTTAAGAGGAGATCTAAAAGACTGGATAGACTCGGCCATACGAATATGTACAGGGAGGTTATTCCACAGTCTAGGTGCCACGATCGCAAAGGCCCGGTCTCCTCTCGACTTCATTCGAGACCTAGGTTGTGCAAGGAGCAAGTGATTGGATGATCTAAGCGCTCTGTTGGGATTATATAGGTGGAGTAGGTCAGAGAGATAGGTGGGCGCTAAATTATTCAGAATTTGAAAAGTGAACAAAAGAATTTTAAAATCTATGCGATATTTAACAGGGAGCCAATGTAATTTGGCTAAAATTGGAGTTATGTGTTCATGGATTCTTGTACCTGTTAAAAGACGCGCAGCTGCATTTTGAATTAACTGAAGCCGATAAAGAGAAGAGTGTTGGAGGCCCGAGTAGAGGGAGTTACAGTAGTCCAATCTGGATGTGATAAATGCGTGAACAAGCTTTTCAAGTTCCTTTAAAGGAAGGAACGACTTTGCTTTGGAAATCTGACGCAACTGGTAAAAGCTGTTTTTCACCACAGTGGAGACCTGTTTCTCAAGTTTAAAAGAGCCATCCAGGAACACTCCGAGGTTTCTTACAGTGGGCGAGAGATGGCTAGCGAGAGGGCCTAGGGCATTAGTCAACTGGTCTAGCGGGGTGTGACTACCAAAGACTATGATTTCGGTCTTATTCTCGTTTAATGTAAGAAAATTATGTGATAAAGCAAGAAATGGATTTGTAACATGGGGGTGCATATCTCATTCTGAAAAAACTTTAACAACTAATAAGTGTTACCCAAAGCCAATCACCATCATCCAAGGCATCAGTATGGCTCTTCTTTGGAAAGACATGAATTCTTAAGCACAAGGGATATTGTGTAATTGTAATTGTGTAAAAAAATTTTTTTTGTCTTTGAACCCTTTTATAGCCGACAGGTATTGAAGACACGTTTTCTAAGAGGATGAAAGTTGGCATTGCGATGGTGAAAGAAGAAGACATCATCGATGTGTTGGTTGTCCTTGAGGCGGCAGTAATCCTGTCTAATCTGAGGAATGTCTCAAGTGCCATTTCCATGCTGATGGGCCTTCTTTTTGCCCTCAACATAGACTATCCAAAGGAACTTAAGGACATCTTTGAAGTCATTCAGAACATCCTAATGAACATTGGTGGAAGGCAGTGCATCTCACTAGTGCATGGTCTAAGAAACAGACTCTTGCAGAAAGCCATGCAGAACTGTAATTGTATGCTCACAGCATACAATTCCCTTAGTGTTAAGGACAGTGTTTATTTTACTTTGTTTTTTTTTTTTATTCTTGCAAGTTCTCATTCTCACTTTTGTATGTCACTAAATGACTACACTTTACATTCCAGATTAGACAATTACTCATTTGTTCATGGTTTAAGAAACTTATGTGAACAACAATATAATGGTGGACTTTGCAGATGCTTATCTCATGCAAGTCAGTAGTTTTTCCTTTGTTTTGCAATTGAGCAGACTCAAACTGATGTTTCTGAAATATTCATATTATCAAATGTTTCAGAAGCATGCACTCATTTTCAGAGATATTGGTTCTGTGGAATTTGTTGCAATTGTAAACGAAGACAAATACAAGAGTTTGATATCTTAGTTGTTATAAACTGATCTTTACTGTCACTTATCAAAGGTTTTGTACTATTTTAATATTTCACGTTTTATGCTAACAGGTGTGACTGAGCACAATGAAGTTTAAAAATTTTGCAAATGTAAAGAATAACTTTTCTAAAATAGCAAGTGTCCCGTTGATACATTACATTAATGCAGACTTTATGTTGTTACTTCACAAGAATCACTACTGCTCCTAGAGTATTGGTCAGAATTTAATCTTCACCCAAACTGGGCTCAAGACCAAGTTCAAATTTATTGTTTCACAGGGAGCAGCCTTTGAGTTTTGATGGATTGTGAGCCTGATGAGCTACGTCACTGATTTTTCTGTTTCTCAGATGACTAAGATGGCACAATAAATGGTGAATGTTGGGCGCTCATGAGTAATTGTCTTGTCATGTTCTTAAAACAAACTTTCTGTATGAAATGATCAGATAGACTTTAATGGAATCTGTGGGTTTTTATTTTTTTTCTGTAAACAACAGAAATTAATTTAAAGGAATGTAGATATTTAAACCTGAGATCTAAGATGAACCTAACAGGTAGTTTTGCTGAAATGGATGTTAGAAAGCTTAAAAAAAAAAAAAAAAACTTAAGATGTTTAATACACATTTTTCTTTACATCCAGTCAATCAACTCTGATAATTAAAATGAAACTGATTTACAAGTTCACTCAGCTACCTTAAGGAGCTCAGTTAATTAATAAACGTAAATCAACTTAGCTAACAGATTATGTTAGTTAAGCTAAAATAGATTCCTAAGTTAAAAGAACTACTAAAGTATTTGAATTAACTAAAAAAACCCAAGTCAACTGAACTAGGACAAGAGTTTAAACAATAGATTATTTTAATTTAGCTGAAAGGGTTTTCCCAAGTAAAAATGACAATTAAAGGAGTTGAACTGACTAACAAATCTCAGTCAACTAAACTAAGACGAAAGTTTAGACAACATGTGATTTTTCATTAAGATAACAATTGGTTGTGTTATAAGAACAAACTCTATTTCTTGACTTAACTTAAAATTTTAAGGCAGCCCTGTACCTGATATTTTTAAGTTGAAACAACAAGTTATATTTTACAGTGTAGTAATGTACTAATATACCTGTACCCCCTCCCCTATCTCCCTGCGCGTTCATGTGAGGGCATGTGCGCGTGAACGGACTTTTGCACGTGCATGTGAGTTCGGTGGGTCATATGAGTTTACATGTGTTTAATAGCGTTTTATTTAATGAAACCATTATGTGTTTTAATTAAACTCTTTTTTTAAAGGATTGTATAGGTCTCAGCACTGTTATTTAGACATAGATGATTTAATTTAACTAGTTTAGGGGTATTTTGCTTTTTCTTTAGTGCTTCGAACAGTCACAGGAGCAAATAGTTTTTAAACAGAAAGTTTTTTTCACCTTCTAAAACCATGTATTCCCACACAGCATTTAATTCAACTAGTTAGGAGCATTTTGCTTTTTCTTTAGTGCTCTGAAACACACACGGGGTAATAGTTTCAAACAGAATACCACAAACAGCAGGTATTCCTTTAGAAATAAACTCTGATACTTCTAAAACTTCAGATTCTTAATTCTGCAACAGTTAGACAGAGGGGGCTTACAGTTAGACCCCCTACAGTCAGCAGAAGAGGTCATCCTTATCAAGAGCATCTCAACGGTACTTCCATAGTTTTCATCACAAACAGTGTCCTTTATCTTATCATGTCAGAGGTCAACTGAAACCAGGTCCAACAGAGCCACCAAAGGTTTTTTCACCTTTTATCTTTCCATTACACTTTCTACTGACCAACCGATCCTCCAAACAGGTTTCACCTTTTGCTTACACCCCCACACCTTTATCTCTGCATCTCAGAGGCCAACTGAAACCATGGCCAACCCCGGGGGGTAATGACACCTCCTAGTGGTCTGGTCTAACCCTTATACATATAAAGACTCTTTCATCATTTGGAACATCAACAGAGTGACCTAAGGAACACGGACACCTCTAACTAAGGAGTGCAGGATGACGTCGGCATCAACCGTGACGAACAGCCAGAACATCGGCCAAGTCACATCCGATGCCCTCATCGTAAAAAGCAACGCTGCGAAAACGCTGTAGATGGGTCTAAATTTAAGTTAGAATAGCAAGGCAGTAATAGGTATGTGTATACCGTTAAATATAA
>NW_020327321.1:0-61660 GCF_001858045.2 Oreochromis niloticus | reverse complement strand
TAGCCAATTTCTGGGGGTGCTGAAGCAAAATTTCCTTTTCCTTTTTTTTTTTTTTTTACAATATTTGCTGTTTGTGTGACACACTACTAAAATATAAAAACCATACAGTACTTGGTTGAAACGTAATATTTTAACAACAAAGTATAGATACCCCCCTCTCCCAAAATGGTTTGTTCCAGCTCGCCTCTCCCCTACTCTGACTCTAGCGCCTTTCTGCCAAACCGATGGTGGCTGAGACCAGCGGAGCGGAGGTGTGAGTGTCTGGCTTAAAACAGGACATATTAGCTGCATTTAACCATCAGTTACTCTTTATATAGTTAGGTAGGAGTCAGCATGTTTCTTTTTAGCTGAAAAACTTACACCAGGTAACCTGCAGTGTTGAAAACGTGTTTCCGACGATGTTTGCTACCCTACAATCCGTCCTGCTCTGTAGTAAAATCAGCGACATTTGACCGTCCTGCTGCTCCCATTGAAATGTATACAGCCTATTTAAATCTAAAAATTGTCTGTAGCCTGCTGTTGTTACCACTGTCCTGTTTGAAATGGATACTAACTAGCTAACTGACTGGGTGCCCATTAACCTTATAACTCCTGTGTGTGGGTTGTGTGTGTGTGTGTGTGTGTGTGTACAGAGAGACAGCCAGGTTCATAGGCTCTCTTATGATATCGGGCTCTCTATTGTTTTGGGTCCACGTGCGCTCTCGTGACCAGCGCTCCCGTACCTGCGCTCAACGCAGGGTCACGTAGCCGCTCTCTAAGGCCTTCTGTACTCACTGTTCGTGTTGTTTTCGTTCACGGGAAGAGTCTCGGTATCCCGTCAATCGCCATCCATCCCGAGGGGAGCCCAGACGCAAACTTCCCGGCCTGGTGACAAAGTAGCACCAGGGCTTTCCGTCAATCACGTTGCGGTGGCGTCCTCTCCCTCTCCTCGCGGTGGATGTGATGTTTTAGGCTCCGGCTCGGAGGACCAAATAAATGTTGGGTCTAAAGTCAGACCCGCTGACTCCAGGACTTATTCCCGTGAAAGAAAAACAAGGCAACAGCGATCGATCGTTTTCACTTGCAAGGGAGGTATCATCTGTGTCTAACACGAAAATGACCCCGACTCTGACCTCCTCCTGCTGCCTTTTTATTGCGAACAGTTCACACAAACACGTCATAGCAAAGTAACGCCCATTGGTTCTAAGACATAGGCATTGTATGTATATGTGTGAACTTCTGTATGTAAGTAAGAATGTGTATGTGTATGTGTGTGTGTGTGTGTGTGTGTGTGTGTGTGTACAGAGAGACAGCCAGGTTCATAATGGATATTAGGACGTTTTCAAAAAAAAGGAGCCACATTCAGGTACAAGTGTAAAATCAAATGATCCATCAATCAAGAATAATGTTGGATCAGTGTTTCAATATTTATATCTTTTATTAGATGTTCATGTGGTTTGGTTATTTGCCTTTTGGTTGAAAGTACACTGAGAGAGGACTTCTTGTTAGTGATCTTAATAGTATTTTTTTCATATTAATGTAATTTTTTAATCTAATTGAATCTATTTGTGTATGATTGTCAGTCCAAAGAGGGAGAGAGGAAAGAGGGGAACATGAGGAGAAAGTAGAAGGTCAGGAAGAACCAGGTAAGAAAACAGGCAGGGAACAGTGACAGCAAAACAGAAACTGTTAAACTGATGAAGAGAAAAAACCTGATTTTACTCATACAATCTGGAAGTTGTGTTCTCCTGATATTAAAGCTGTTATACAGAATCTGCAAAACAAACTGTGTTGAAACATTTTTTGAACATAACATTATCATTGATTGGGGAGATTAAAATTAATGATATATTTTTATGTGTTTCAGTCACAACTCTACTAAAACCTCAGGTAATAATAGATTGGGCCAACTTTTGGACCATCTAGTTGAGTGACTGCCGCAGTACGTACATCACATTTGTGCACTATCAGAAAGTGCCAAACGGAGCCCTGGTGGAGTGAGGAGCTGTAAAGAGAAGCAGATGCTCTGTTTATATTCTAAAGATGTTTTAAGCTTATTTCAAAGATTCTGTACTGCAGCTTTAAATGTTTTCCACAAGCACACATACACTTATCAGTGTTTCTTAAACTTTTTACAGTGTGTACCACCTGAGAAAAATGTCAAGCTCTCCCAAGTATCACTATGAAAGCATGAAACTCATAAATCTTACAACACAAAATTAGTATTAGTAAATTAGTCAAATTAATATCTGCAGTAAAGATTTCTTTCATACATTGTATACATTGTACCACAGGCAAAGTTGCCCCAATTTTTATAATTTTTTTTAATCAATATTTTGTACATTTCAAGGACTCTTCTGTTTTTGGAGTGTATTTTTATGTGTCTGTATTACATTAAACATAAACATTAAAAGTGAATCTCTGTCCAAAGAATGCAGTCAGTTTTCTTTTTACTCACTGTAAGCATCATTCATTATTCTCCCAGTAATTAAGGTTAGAAATTTGCAGACTTGCACAGAGATGGTAAAATTATTATGATGAAAATGGAGACGAAGCTAACAGACGACGAGGACAAGGAAGCACCAAGGAGACAGTCAGAGAGAACTCGAAATAGCGAGCTAACTTCCTGCTAACTTCTAACTTTGTTAAATTTAATACATTTTGTTTTCATCAATGCCTGGATGTTAAACGTAACTGTTACACCTGGTAAAGCAGTAACACTGATCATTTTATTAAAGATGATACAATTTAGACAGTTTTTAACTCTCAGTGATGCTGCAGGGTTCGTTTGACTTTGGGACCTGAAGTGGACGGAGGTTTGGAACCAGATTATTCTGCGAGGCTCCTGACTACGGCAGTAATGCTCCGACAATCCACCAAGCAATGCGGCTTCGTAGCTTACCATTTTTTGACAGATGTTTGAGCGCTGTGGACCACATAAAATCGGTTCGAGGTCAGTAAGCACAGCCAGAATTCATATATAAGGCGCACTGTTGATTTCTGAGAAAATTAAAGGATTTTAATAGTGTGTAAAATACAGTATACAGAAGAAAATAATATATCGCGATATATTAACGTTACCGCACATGCTTCAAATTATACCATGATATGGATTTTTGGCCATATCGCCCAGTCCTAACCTGAATTAACAGACCAGCGTGTTCTGACAAACCATCCTACTTTGACAAACCGTCCTACCGTAAGTAGTTTATGCACATTTCTGCTGTCACAGAGTAATTCCAGCACAAATTTAAGTTGGTATGATGGTTTGCCACTTAACTTTGCCCATCAGAGTATGCTTGTAGCTCATAATTATAAAGCTAGGACGGTTTGGCACTTCATTTTACCCGTCAGAGTATTTTTCTGGCTAATATTCACAAAGGCAGGATGGTTCACCACTTAATTTCGTGTTGTGCGCATGCGCAGAAACAAGGATGGTAGGATGGTTTGTCAGGTAGGATGGATTCCCAGAACACCGCGTCCAATAAAATGAGTCCATATTGTCGTCTGCAGTTCATAGTTCATTAAGTGAAAAACATGCAGTGTGTGTTGTTCATGAGACCAGACTCTTTAACTCAAACCTGAAACCTCTAAGATTCATTTCAATAATGGACAACATGTACGGGCTCAAATTGTGGTCATAAATATTTTGTACTTGTAAATCAAATCCGTATTTGTGAACTGAGTTTGGTTTTGTAACCTTGTAAATCAAAATATGTGAAAATTGTATGTTTGTGCATCTACAGATGAGAATGTGTGTGTGTGTGTGTGTGTGTGTGTGTAAAAAAGATTTGTGTTTGTATAAAAATATTTACACGAGTTACAATTTTTTGTTTAGGTCTGCTTACTGATACAAAGCAAAAACTATTTGTGATTTTATACTACACACAGTAATTTTGACCTGATTTTTCTTCCTTTCAGCTGATTGGTTAATGTCATATCAATCACAAATGTAACGATCCAATCAGAAAACAGATGGGTTTGGCTGCTTGGGGTGCTTTACTGAGCTTCAGGTCCTGGAAGGCTAATACAGTTTAGTGATGTGCGATACCACTGATTTCCTTTCCGATCTGATACCAAGTAAAATTCAGGGTGGTATCGACGATACTGATCCGATACTGATAGTTTGTACAAAAACTTAATGTTCATTGTATTTCATAATACAATATTTAATTGTATTATGTAATTGAAATCATATACCTTCATAATGATTACAGGACGTCAGACTACTTGTACTTATTGCTTAATATTGCAGAATAATCACATAGAAATAAAAAAAACTTGAAGTTGTGCTATTTGAGCATGTTGCTGCCTGAAGCACTAAAGGACTCCGCGAGAGACGTCTGTCTCGCCCTAGCAGCACCTGTCCCTCTCCTCCTCTTCAGTTTGCCTCAACATACGCTCTTAATATTCTGTGATATGATTTACTCTGATGTGTTTGACGAGGTTAGTGGTGTTACCACAAAACCTCACTGTCTTGCCACATGTATCAAATACTGCATCTTGGCTTTTTGTGGAGGTAAAATACGTCCACACATCACTTTGTTTATGAACAGCCATTGTTGTGAGTGCACACGCCAGAGGCTGCAACGCATTTATACAGCCGTATTTTGCATATGACTATGAAAGGCACAAGAGGAAGTAGTTCCTCCCAATTTAGACAATCCGAATGATATAGTTTGTTTCCACTGTGTTCCTGTTAATGATAAACTACAAATTTACTCCGAAGTACTAAAATATTTTAATATGAGAATCGATTTTAGAACATAAATTACAGGTATCAGAAGAAATGATATTTCAATATCGATCCACACACCACTAATAAAGTTTAAAGCTGGAGGATCTCTCTATAAATATCCCATTCAAGCTAGGTCCATTAACTTTCGATAGCTGTTGAAATGATAAAGTTGTGGTATGTCAGTGGTTAGAAATACCATTATTATTTTAGGATTAGTTTAACACAAAGTCAGTGCTGACTTTGTGTTAAGGTTAGAAACATTGCTGTGAGTCACAGTGCGCAGCATACAGGACTTTTCACAGCAGACGCCGCATGCGCTACTAATGCTAAATGCTAACTAAAAGCAAAGGATCCAGAATTTGTTGTGCTGCCACTGAGCTCTACCTGTACTAAATGCTCCTTGTAGTTTCTATCTCTGACTTTATGTCCTCTACTAGAGTTTGTGGTGTTTTATCTTTAATTGTTTAATAAAAACATGTATCACTAATTCATAACGAAGAAAGCTTTGTAACTCTCCCCACTAGTAAAGACAGCACTGCTTTCCCCCCGAGGTCCGCAGCACTGTTGAAAAGGCTCTGGAGGTCCCTGTGTAAGCACGTAAACCTGTGACACAAAAATCACCGAACTGGGACAAACACAGACTGTTTCCTGTTCTGTAGAGCTGCACAGCAGAGAAGTTACTCTGATATGTTTTTTATCTTCACTGTGAGTGAAAAGTTGTTTTTCACGTTTTTTTTGGTGTCAAACTGAAACCAAAATATTTTAGTGAGCAGCACAAAAGAATCAGCTACAAATCTGCAAGAAAGTGAGAGTTTTCACTTATTTTAACAAAACGAATTATCTGTACAGAACATCTCCAACTTACATGATACAGTCAGTCCATTAATTTTACTCCAATATGTTAACAAATAGTCCCTTCTGCCCCGGCAGCTGTATCCTCCACTGTCAGATTCAGTAACTGTGATGATTCTGTATTCACTGGATGTTGGAGGTGTGTTTAACTTTACTGTATGATTACTGTATGTTGTTATAATTAAATTAAACGCTGTTTTATGCTACTTTGGATACAAGATTAAAAACAAAACCTGTAGTGTTGTTGAAATACAAAGTATTTTGTTGTGTTTTTGGATGAAACATTGTGTAGTATAAATTAAAATGAGTGAAATGTGTCCAACTTACATACTACAGTTAATGTGTCACTCCACTTCGTCCAGGAAAAGCTTCTTTTACCCCGGCAGCTGTATCCTCCACTGTCAGACTCAGTAACTGTGATTCTGTATTCACTGGATGTTGGAGGTGTGTTTAACTTGGCTGGTCTCCATTCATACGTCCACTGAGCTCCTTCACCTCCCTGAATCTCACATCTGACAGTGACTGTCTCACCGCTGTATATCTGAGGCCAAGGTGGCTGCAGGGTCACAGTGGGCTTAACGGGAACTGTTCACATAAGAATGATCCAGTTAGGAGAGAAACATAAAAACTCTGCTGTTTATAACATAAGAGTGGAGTCATTGCAAAACAGCTGATTCACAGAGAAACAAGTTAAACATTTAAGAAAGTCACAACATAAAAATTTCAAACTGTAACACAATATTTTCAGTAAAATGTAAAAGGTAAAGTCTTTACTTTGCACATTTTTTGTTTAGATTCCAAAAAATTACAGATTATTTTTCATGAGTTGACAGCAGATTAAGAAGACTGGAAGAAATTATCATGTGAGAAATTGTTACGGCACTAGCAGGGCCGCCTCCTGAGGTTGTCTGTGTGGGCGTGTCCGACCATCTCTCCTGCCTTAGCTCGTCCGGGATATTTGAAAAGGGAGCTTCAAGTTGGATTTGATTATCTTGCTTTGTCACCTTTTTGAGAACCACAACTTCCCAGTTAAGTTAGGTGAGTGTCCAGCTGAGCTTCACTTTAAGTTCTTCCTTCGGCCACTCTTTTATTATTTTGACTTTCTTATCTTTGGAGTAATCCTGGGCGGGGATAAGTTCCCTGTTGGGGGTAGGCAATTCAGGGCTCCGGTCGCTGAAGCTTTGCCTTTCAAGTCGCCTCGAGCCCAGCACGCTCCAGAAGATAGGTAGGTAGAGTTTGGTGTGCTTAGGAACTGGGTAAGTTGTATTTGTTAATGTGTATGCAGCAAGAGGTGAGTTGGTCAGTTAAAGTAAGTTGTGTAGTTCACCATTAATGGGTTAATTATTGGGTAGTCTCTGAGTGAGTTGGCAGAGGGGTGTGGTTGTGTCTTAATTAGGGTGTGTTTTCTAACCCTTCTCCGGCCCCAAAATGGATGATACAGCTATCAGTACACAGGTGTCTAGAAGCTCGTTTGTAAGCAATAACATTCACCTGGTTCCAGTTTTCTGTGAATCCAGTGTTGAGAGCTTCTTCAGTGTGTTTGAAAGCATAGCAGCTGCATTATAGTGGCCTCAAGACGTGTGGGGGTGATGTTGCTGTGTAAATTCACAGGTAAGGCTCAGGAAGCTTGTTCTGGTCTGTAGGCAGGACGGCCTAGTTTATGAAAAGATTAAAAGTGCCGTCCTCCAAGCCTACGAACTTGTACCTGAAGCCTATAGGCAGCATTTTCGAGGTTTGGAGTTGGCACAGGGTCAGTCCTATCTTGACTTCGCTAGGAACAAGGCGAAGCTTTTTGATAGGATAGGTGGTGCTCTGCAAGCCAGGTTAACGACTTGGGGTCGTTACGTGAGCTTGTGCTGGTAGAGGACTTTAAGAACGCAGTGCCTGAGTGTGTTGCTTGTTATTTAAGTGAACAGAGGGTTTCCACTTTACAGCAGGCTGCCATACTGGCAGATGAGTTTAAGCTAACTCATGAAACAAATGCTGTAGGACATGATATCCTTGTGCGCCATAGTACGTCTTGGAAAGTTAGAAGTGAGCAGCTAGAAAGGCTGAAAAAGCTGTGGTTTCAAGATGCAAACCAAAGCTGTGTTTCTTTTGCCACAAACCTGGCCATCTTGTTGCCAAATGTCTGAAACTAAAACAGAAAACTCACTCAAAGCAAAAAGAGCCTGCCTTAAGAACAGTTAGTTGTGGTTCTCAAACCGACAAGGTTGCCAGGCCTAGTAAAAGGCTAAATTTGGAGCACAATTGCTCAGTAGTGCCCTGTGGTCATGGTCAGAGGTCAACTAACCCTGAGCTGCCGCTGGTTGACCATTTCTCATGTCCTCAAAATGACCTGCAGGGGGACAGACTGTGCAAACCACCACTAAGACCCGCAACCCTGGCTAACAAACATGCCTGTACCGGTGACTTGAAGAATCGCCTGCAAAGTGTTTCAGTAAGGCCCACTAGCTGTCTGCTGGGTTCTCCACATGTGATGCCTCAAAAAAGCCCTGGCTATCACATGGGACATTGTTTTGAAGGTCTGGGGCCACCCTCAGTCAGTATTTTGAACCCATTGAGATGGGGTTGGCAGCTTCCACAGGCGATGCCTAACCGTTGCTATGGGGTTTGGTAGGTGGAAAGCCTGCAATTTGGTGATGAAACGGTTATGGACTTAATTGTTTTGGTTATCGTAATCAGCTGACAAACCACGGGTTTGTATTTATGGGAGGGGGTGTTACGGCCCTAGCAGGGACGCCTCCTGAAGTTGTCTGTGTGGGCGTGTCCGACCATCTCTCCTGCCTTAGCTGCCACCTTTATTCTTTTGTGCAGCTGACTCTGGTCAGTAATTAAAGGGATTTAAGCCCAGGGAAAGGTGAGCTCTGGGCCAGAGTGCCATGTGAATGGTTGCAGCTAGTGAGCTGGGTGGTTGCCGCTAGTGAGCTGGGTGGTTGCAGCTAGTGAGCTGGGTGGTTGCAGCTAGTGAGCTGCTCTCTTTGACTTGCGTTACTTTATTGACCAACGCTTGAGTTTTGTTTGTTTCCTTAAATGGTGATAGCGGCTTGTCCGTCTCTTTTAGTTGAGCTACTTTAATAAAACTCTTTAATTTAACCCTTTTGCCTCCTTGACTCCTTTTTCTGACCCGGACACTTTGTTACTTCGCCCTCACCGCCTAGACCCCTCAGGGAACGTAACAGAAATGCTTTCTAAAAGTTCTGATGATGTCATCATGTGAAACTGGTACAGTTGCTGATTTGGGACATTGGAGTTTGTCACACTTGTAGTTATTGTATAACAAACAGGTTCTTGTGGCTCTCAATGATTTTTCCATGAACTGAACCTTAAACCACTGATCCACTAATGCAGGGGTGTCGAACTCCAGGCCTCGAGGGCCGGTGTCCTGCAGGTTTTAGATCTCACCCTGGGTCAACACACCTGAATCAAATGATTAGTTTAATACCAGGCCTCTGGAGAACGTCAAGCCATGTTGAGGTAATTTAGCCATTTAAATCAGCTGTGTTTGATCAAGGACACATCTAAAACCTGCAGGACACCGGCCCTCGAGGCCTGGAGTTCGACACCTGTGCACTAATGGATCTGTTCTACACTGGAGGTTCTTCTAGCTGTAGTATCATTAAACATATTATGACACCCATGAACACCTTTACTTTTCATTAATTAAAATAAATAAATGCCATTAACAACAATTACAGGAAAGAATCTAAGTGGAACCTGTAATGTAGCAGAACAGTCTCTAATAAAATGAGGTTATATTGTAGTCAAACCTGAAACGTCGAGGAATTAGTGTAAAAATGCTAAAAACAAAGGAAGTAACTGATCTGCAGTGATAAACTCCACATGTGCAGCCATGAGGTCAAGATGGGACAGACTGGGATTATTACATTTGGACTGAATTCTTCTATCAAACTAACAAAATATTTTCCAGATGTTTCATTGAGTGATTATTAAATATCTTTATAATGAGACTAAAAGATATTTTAAACTACTTTTGATCCTAAACACAAAATAAACCTACAGTGCTGTTGAAAGAAAATGTTTTGTTTCATTGATGAAACATTGTTCAGTACAAATTAAAATATGTGAAATATGTCCAACTCACCTGTTACTCTCAATGTGGTGATGTCACTCCACTCTGTCCAGGAAGAACTTCTTGTGGCCCGACAGCTGTATCCTCCACCATGAGACTCAGTAAGTCTGCTGATTCTGTATTCACTGGATGTTTCATGTATGTTTTTCTGGCCTCGTCTCCATTCATACGTCCACGGAGCTCTTTCACCTCCTTGAATCACACATCTGACAGTGACTGTCTCACCGATGTTTATCTGAGTCCTGGATGGCTGCAGGGTCACAGTGGGCTTAGGAGGAGCTGTTCAAATAGAAAATCACATCATCAGACTTCTAGAAATAGAAAATGATCATTAAAGCTTTCCTTGTTTTTATTGCTCTTGTTAGTGGTAATCACATCTTTTTTTTTTTTCTTTTTTTTTTATCCCAGTGACAATTTGACTGAAAATCAACAATAAAATATCAGATTAAACCTGGTAATTTACTGATATTTAGAATCTACCAGCAGAGTGACTGAAAACAACCAGGTGTGCACAAATCTAAACTGAGACTGAACATCAACACAATATCATGTAAACAACTTCAGTCTCTCAGATTTTACATTGTAAAAAAGTTTTATACTCAAACATCCCACTATTTACTTATTTCTACATCTTTACATTTGCATATTTATACATTTATGAACATATAATCCAGAGTTGTCAGTGGGCTGTGATCCTTCTGAATAACCTGAGATCTTAGTTTCCTGTCAGGTATAAAAACCCTAACATATTATACACAATATCAGTTTTACTTTAACTGTTTTTAACAAATTAAATTTTACTTTTCTTTTCACTGTTGTAAATATAAAAATTCCTGCGCTGTCTCATAGTGTAAGGCCCTATTTTCACTTTTTATCATGCTGCTCTAACACAACAATTTGCTTTGTGGATCAATAAAGTATCTATGTATCAGTATTGACCTGTTTAATATGTGTCCTATGTTGTAAACTCGCTGTGCTAACAGCTGGATTATTCACTCACATTAGGAACACCATGTGGACAGAATTTAAGGACTGTTACGCCCCTCAAAACAGAAACGCAAAGCAACATGGGAAAAGTGTGTAACGCACGCAAAAACCACACAGCTGCTGCTGAATCGAGGGTTTATTTTTACAAAGCTGAAAAAAAAGGAAAAGCCTCACAATAAACACAGCTGAGCCAGGAAGCTAAAAGCATCAGGGTCTCCGAGGCCCAAATAACAGACAAAAACTCTCCCCCTTCCTAGAAACAAAACACAGGGTAAAACTTCCCTGATCAAGAAAAGGAAGATGCAATGCCTGACCTTCCTGGCTGTCCACAAAACAGGAGAAAACTGGGTCAAACAAAAGTGGCAGAGAACCACTGTCTGCTTCCACTCTGCTGAAAACTGATGAAAACTCCACATGTGCAACAACTGAGCTGAATAAACTGGGATCATTACATTTGTGTTTCATTTTTTATGAAATTTACTGAATATGTTTTTCAACTCCACATGCTTCTGTCACAGTCCGGGGTCTGTGAACCAGTGTTTTGATTTTGTATTACAGTGGTCCCTCGCTATAACACGGTTCACCGTTAGCGGCCTCACCGGGACCGTGAGTCATTTGGTACCGGGCAGCGAGAGTTGAGGCTGGAGTGTGAAATTGATCGTTTTCAGAGTTTTTATTGTTAACTCGGTTTCCCTGGATCTTTTCCTGGTTGTTATGAGTAAATTATGAGCTTTGCCGGTGTAGCCCGAGAATACCCCGAGATTGCCACAACAGCACTAAAAACCCTGTTGCCATTTCTGACATAACTGTGTGAAGCGGAGTTTTCTGCAGTTACAGCTTCCAAAACAAAATTGCGGCGCAGACTGAGCAAAAGCAACACACTTCAGGTGTCACTGTCCCCCATTATGTCCAGGTGGGACCGGCTCGTTGCAGAGAAACAAGCACAGGGCTCTCACTGATTTAGCGTCATGGTGAATTATATATTTTCATGTACTTTGTTTTTTTGGTAGTTTTGTGTCTTATTTTGAAAGAAATATTTACGTGTTACCATAGTGATCAGAGAGCATCAAGGAGAGAGAGGATCTTACTCTCAATGTTGTTGGCGCATTTCAGGAGGACGCTGCTAATAAAGTTACACAAGTACACAGTGAATTCATGTTTATTATTAAATTTACAAAATACCACAGTTTTTGTCTTGGTCGTATCATTTTAATTTGATGTATTTATCCGTGACACCTTAAAGGCCGGTCCGTGAAAATACTGTCTGACATTATCCGGTCCGTAGCGCAAGAAAGATTGCGATAAAGGACGCTGCTGTCCAGTACAGAATGCGTTCAGCTTGTCAAATTTACACAAATCTTTGATCGCTAGCAGTGTGACTCTGAATTTCACAGGTTTGTGGCCAACTTTTATTTCTACAGTCCATTCATCTGTTCGTGTCTGTGTTTTTGCATTTACAGCCCCAATGAACAGACTTGCCTGCTGATCCGTGGCTTCATCGGCGACAGTGTGCACTTTTCTCGATCTACACATTCTGGCAAAGTGATTCTTTTTCCCGCAGTTCTTGCACTGTTTGCCATAAGCAGGGCATTGGCGTGATGCATGCTTAGTTCCACATCGTTTGCAATTAAACGTGCTTGCTTGGTCTTTGTCATTCGGTTTCATCTTACCTTGTCTGTCTTTTTTGCATGTCTGCTTATGTCTCACTGCATCTACGTCTTTACTTTCATGTGCAGAGACTTGAGCATTGTGATCCTCCTCATGCATTTGCTTGATTTGAGCTTTAGTGGTTTCAGCTGCAATGCAAAGCTGAATTACTTTTTCGAGAGTAATGTCATCTTCTCTTAACAGCCTTTCTCTCATTGCATCCGATGTAATTCCACCCACTACGCGATCTCTGATGAGGGATTCTTGCATTTGGACCACTCAGCTTTAGCTCCGTGATGTACTGGCTAATTGGCATATCCTCTTGCACACACGTGAAAAACTTGTACCTTTCATAGGTTATGTTCTTCTTTGGGTTACAGTATTCCTCAAATTTCTCCATTATTTTCGTCAGCTTATGCTCATCACCATTTTCCGCAAACGTGAAGGTATTGTACACTTCAACCGCCTCCTCTCCAGCAACGTGAAGAAATAGTGAAGACTGTACCTTGGGTGGCTTGCTAGCACCTCCTGTAGCCGCGAGATACAGCTCGAACCGTTGCCGAAACCGTCTCCAATTTTCCGAGAGGTTCCCCTGCAGCAAATCAAGCCCTTCCATGTGTGCGACACTCTTGTATAGCCTTATCAGTTCACTTCTGACACCATGTTACGATATTAGTTCAGGGAGCAGACATGACACCGTCTTAGGTTTTAGCCATCACTTTTTTATTATATCTCCACACCACCCTCCGGTGGCTTCACCATGAACTGCACCTTAAACAACAACTGTTCACTCATATCATGACAAAATGTTCATGCCTGTCTGAGAAAAGTGAATAAGTGTCTAGTGATGGGTTTTACAGCCTTAAAACATCTATAATAATTGTCAAAAATAAAGTTGGCTACTTCGCGGATTTCACCTATCGTGGATTATTTTTAGAATTTAACTCCTGACATAAACGAGGGAACACTGTATTTTCTTGTTGCCCAGTCAGTCGTGTCCAGGGTTGGTATCGTCACTGATTTCTAGAAGTCGATTCGATTTGAATCTGGGAAATTTTGCCTCAGACAGTCAGAAATATTATAATTCTGATCACTTATCAGTACATATCCATATTTTTATATCTATAAAAACAAAGCTGACACTTGTGAGACTTTATCAAAGGTGTGAGCATCACAGCAGGTGCCTGCTCTCATTTACTGTTTTAGCTGTTTGGTGGTTGTTGAAATCTTGTGGTTTAACCTGAGATTCTGGCGTTTCGGACAAAATACATTTATATTTAAAAATCGATTCAGGATTTTAATGAATCAATATCACGTTATTCAAGCTAGAATCGATTTTAATCGGGAAATAGATCATCAAACCCACCCTAGTCGTGTCTTTCGTCTCTCTGGTCTCTGTGCTCCGTGTTCCCTTTGTTCAGTATAGTCCGTGTCTGTGTTATACTTGCTGTTTTACTTTGACGGTCGCTTGTCCTTTGTCACTGTTTCTAGTTTTGCTTCACCCTGGTCTCGACTGTTCTCCCCTCATGTGTCTCATTCCCTCATTTCGCTCAGTGTATTTTAGACCTGTGTTTCTCTCTGTCAGTGTCACGTCGTCCCCTCACCATGCTGCGTGTTTCCGTGCTCACTGAGATCTCTGTCGCTAGTTTACAGGTTTCCCAGTGTTTTTGTTATTAGTTCCCAGTTTTTAGTTTCATTTTGTTTTTGCAAGTTTTGTTCTTTTCGTGAAAATTCTACCGCTGCAATAAAGCAGCCTTTAAGTTCATTCCTCTGATGATTGTTTTGCGTTTGTGTCCTACATCCTCCCTGCCACACAGCCGTATCATAACAGTTTCACTGTGAGTGATTGCTGTGGATTTTATGTAAAACTTTAAAATTTAATTTACGCTACTTTTGATACTAAAATGAGAACAAAGCCTGCAGTTTTATTGAAAGACATGATATTTTGTTGTGTTTTTGCATTAAATATTGTGCAATAGAAATTTAAAACAAAGGTGAAATATGCCCAACTTACATAATATAGTCATTGTGATGATGTCACTCCACACTGTCCAGAAAGAACCTCGTCTACCCCGGCAGCTGTATCCTCCTCTGTCAGACCAAGTAGCTCTGCTGATTGTGTATTCACTGGATGTTTCACGTATGCTTGACTGGCCTCGTCTCCATTCATACGTCCACTGAGCTCCTTCACCTCCATGAATCTCACATCTGACAGTGACTGTCTCACCTCTGTATATCACACCGCTGTATATCTGAGTCCAGGATGGCTGCAGGAACACAGTGGGCTTAGGAGGAGCTGTTCAAATAAAAAGATATCATTAGCAGACTGATCATTTGACTTGAAAATCAACAATAAAACTTTTTGTTTTTATTAAATAAATTAAACCAGGTAATTTACTGATCTTTATATTTGACTGTTTACTTATTTCTACATATTTGCATTTACATATTTATACATTTATGAACATGTAACCTATCAGCTGTAAGTTAGCTGTTGTTTGCAAACAATGCTGTTAAACCTCCAATATATCCAAATAATCTTCATTCAGAAAAAAATTCTTTCTTTGCCGTAAATTCATGATATTTAATTTGGGAATTACAAGATGAAGAAATCAAAAAACTGTTGCGTAAACATACCAGCAGTTAGAGAAAGGCTAACGTAGCAGAGCAGTCTCTCCTAAAATGAGGCCAAATTGTAGTCAAATGGAAACTTTGAGGAATTAGAAAAAATAAAAATGCTAAAACAAAAGATCTGCATCATGACACTGAGCTGCAGTGATGAAAAGCAACTGAGCTGAATAAACTGGGATAATTAAATCTGAATTTAGTTTTTCAACAAATGTACTGAATATGTTTTTTCTTACAACTGTATGTTGTTATAGTTAAATTAAAACATACAAAATGAAAAAACAAAACCTGCAGTATTGTTGAAATACAAAGTATTTTGTTGTGTTTTTGGATGAAACATTGTGCAGTATCAATTAAAATGAGTGAACTGTGTCCAACTTACATAATACTCTGAATGTGAACTTGAACCAGCCCACTGATATCTGAAGAAGGAGGTGAGTCTTTTATGTCAAATGTGTCTAGTTGAGGGAGGCCCCTTGGGAATTGTATTTTTTTACACTATTTATTTGGTAATCAAAGAGTAATTTGAAGGGCAGACTGTGCCAAAGTTCAGGCAAAACAATCACAAAGGCCCAGTCTTAGTCTTAGCCTGTGTTTGTTAGGATGCCTGGGTCGTTGACCCAGAGTTTTGAGTTTATTATATTATTTATCATTTCTAGTCTTTGGTTTCTTTGTTAGAGTTCTGTCTTATGGTTTATGTCTCTGTTCCCTCTGTTGCAGTGCCTGCCTGTAAGTCTGTGTCTTTAAGTTCAGTCTGTGTTATGTTTCCTGTTTTACTTTGGAGGTGCATGTCTTATGTTAATGTATCTGGTTTTGCTTCCCCTGTTTCGTTAGGCCTGATTTGCCCCAGCTGTGTTTCCCTCCTGTTACCCATTCCCTGATTGCTCCCTCTGTGTATTTAAGCCCTGTGTTTCTCTGTGTCCGTGTCGTAATCTGCCCTTATTCTGCTGTGTGTTCTGTCTGTGTAAAGTTTACCTTGGAGTCTCAGATTTGTTAGTTTTTTGGAGTTCAGCATTAAAGCTGTATTTGAGTTCACGTTTCGTTTCCGTGAGTCTGCATTTTGGGTCCTTCATCTCACCACTCCTGCCTGCACACAGCCTTTTCATAACAGTGTTTTAGTCTGCTTCTAGGAACAACTAGAAGCAACTTATCAGCTGACCTTAGAGTTCTGTTTGGAGTTTGTTTATTTAAACGATCAGAGAGCTCTGAGGGAGTGAATCCATTCAGAGACTTAAAAACAACCAATTAAACAATCACAGCCTGCTGCTACCAAAATAAACCATATCACACTAGCATGGATGAAGTAAATGCATGAATTACTTTCTCAAAGTGAGCAGATGACAAAATGTCCTTCATTTTTGCAAAGGCCCTCAGGAGGCAGAGTCTGGCTTTTACAACAGAACTTATTTATTTCTCAAATGAGAAACTGTCATCAAAGATCACCTGCAGAGTTTTTACAAAGGGAGTTCTGAACTTTTTCAGAGGAACAAGGTTACACTTAAGAGCAAAACGAGGGTCAGAAGGTTCAAATAATACAATCTGTTTTTTGATTGTTTACATATTTAAAAAATGTTTTGCCAACCATGATTTTATGTCATCACAGCAGTCTAGCAAAACTTTTAAATAGACTGTAAAACTTTTTTTAATGTCATCTGTTGGAATGGTGTTTTATAGGAGTTTGATGGGCAGCAAACATTAAAATCCCGAAGAGTTAAAATGCAGTCAAATCTTTATATGATTCCAAAGAAAAGGGTGGAAATAAAATCCTTGTTTAACTTGAGGGGATGATAAACAAGCACAGGAGGAGACAGATCCACCATAAATAATTATAGTTCAGAGCTGCCATAAATATCAGCAGTGAGGTGTTGGCATATAAAAGGGTTAAAATAGATGCAAGACCTCTGCTGTAACCAGGTTCCTGCAGGAAGCTGCCTGTGACTGTTGCAGGTGGTGAGAGCTTTCAGTCAGCTGAAAGAATTAAAACCTTTTTAGTTCCATCAGGTCTCAGCACAGAGACATATTTTAATTGGCTTTTCTTTGTTTAAAAATGTTTATCCAAATAATTATTTAGGTTATATTTGCCACTATTTAATAGCATAACTACAAACAGTAATTTAAGCAGTAAAAATGTCTTCTGCACCATTTTATAGATAAGAATTTAAATTTCAATCATTAAAAATACAAAAATGTAATAAATAGTTTGTACACATGTCATGGGTCTTGTGCACAATTTAAAAAGAAATGAAAAATAAAACAGTATATCTAATCATAATATTTATCCATGTCTGCACAGTGTTATATTTTTAGGATCAGCATGGTTTGCAATATTAACGTGGTCTCTGTGGTTCCTCTGAATCCAGGTGTGAGGACATAAGACATGTAAATAGTGTCTTTGTCTTTAAATGAGAAAACATTTTTTATTCTTTTTGAATTATTTCCTAAAAGATAAATATATGACTGCTTTTGTCTTGTGATAAGGAGACAAAACTGTATTTTTCTTTCACTTGAATTTTTGTTGTTGTTGTCTTGAAATCTTCCAGCAGAGATCAGCTGGTGGCAGCATGTGTTCAGGAGATTCAATGACAACGTTACAGTTTTGTCTGAGTGTAGCTGGAGGACATTAGCTGACATTTAGTTTGAACCTCACACAGACAGTCATTAAGAGAAATCATCACAGGTCACATGGTCTAAGTGCAAGTACTGTGTATGTGTGTCATTAGCATGAACATGAAAACATGCAGCATGTGTCTCAATTATATGTCCAAGAAGAAGCATAAATTAGACTGAGCCCCTTCTAGTGTACACAGCAGTAGATTTGCCACCATTTATTTTCTACAACATTTGATATAAATTAACTTTTTTAGCAGCGTCTTCATGCTGAGACTTTGTAAAATAATCATAAATGTAAACGTGTGACAGGAAACAGTTAAAAACATTAAGCAGGCTGGGCCCAGCAAAATGTAGAACTTATAAAAACCTTATGAAGCAGGTCTTTAAGAAATTATGTTCTGACATTTAACAAAACCATTATTTGTGATTCATTTAATAATCTCTAATAAAATGAGGCCAAATTACAGTCAAACCTGAAACTTCAATGAATTAACTTCAAAAATGCAAAAAACAAATGAACTAACTGATCTCACTGCACATGTGAAGCTACTGAGGTGAAGAAACTGGGAAAATTACATTTGTATTTCATTTTTTCTCCATACTAACAAAATCTTTTTCATTCTTCAGATGTTTCATTTTGAGTGATTACTGTTTTGATAATAAACAAAAAAAGCCTTCAGTGTTGTTGAAAGACAATTTTTTTTTAAATCTTTTTTAATTAAACATTCTGGAATATAAATTAAAACACATAGTGTGAGTGAAATATCTCCAACTTACGTTTTACATTCAGTGTGATGATGTCACTCCACTCTGTCCAGGAAAAGCTTCTTCTACCCCGGCAGCTGTATACTCCACTGTCAGACTCAGTAGCGCTGATGATTGTGTATTCATTGGATGTTGGAGGTGTGTTTAACTTGGCTGGACTCCATTCATATGTCCACTGAGCTCCTTCACCTCCCTGAATCTCACATCTGACAGTGACTGTCTCACCGCTGTATATCTGAGTCCAGGATGGCTGCAGGGTCACAGTGGGCTTAGGAGGAGCTGTTCAAATAAAATATATCATTAGCAGAATGATAGAAAATCCTCATTGAAACTGCCCTGTTTTTTTTTGTTGTTGTTTTTTTTTTTGCTCTTGTTAATGATAATTATCATTTTTAATCATTTTTATTTGAAAAATTAAAAAAGGTAATTTGATGATATTTAGAATCAGCAGAGTGAATGACAACAATCAATAACCCTGAGTTTTCTGTTTCTGTCTCACTTTGTGTCTTCTGTGTGTTTTGGTCTTAATGTTGTTTTTATAAATCTGTGGAATAATCAAAACATCTATTCTGTATAGAAACGTTTTGTTCTGTGGCTGATTGTGACTCAGAGGAAATGATGTCTTTTCATGTTGGGTCTCTGCCTTGTAGAGAGGACATGACAGTAATACAGCTGAGTTTCTTTTATTCCTGATTTTTTTTGCTATTGTCTGAAATGTTCCAGCAGAGAAGCAGCTGATGGCAGCATCTGTTCAGCATCTGTTCAGCATCTGTTCAGCCAAAGTGTTTCAACAACAACATTTAAAGTTTTGTCTGAGTTTATCTGGAGGACAGTAGCTCACATTCAGTTTTGAAACAGTGATGCAAACTCTGCATTTGCAGCAAAAGACATAAAGAAATTGGGAAAGTTTATTATTTCATGTGAAAAAATGTGATTTTTTTCTATTCCAGATGTTTCACTGTGAGTGATTACTGAATGGTATTATAATGGCATTAAACACTGTTGTACAAAGCTTTAGACACTAAACTAAAAAAAGAAACACACAGTACTGTTGAAGTTATTTTGTTTTGTTTTTGAAATTAAAATGAGAGAAATATGTTCAACTTACATAATACAGTCAATGTGATGACATCACTCCACTCAGTCCAGGAAGAACCTTCTGTGCCCCAGCAGCTGTATCCTCCAGCATCAGAGACAGTAACGCTTCTAAATGTGTATTCTCTGGATGCTGAATGTATCCTTGACTGGCCTCGACTCCATTCATACGTCCACTGAGCTCCTTCACCTCCCTGAATCTCACATCTGAGAGTGACTGTCTCACCTCTGTATATCACACCGCTGTATAACTGAGTCTGGGATGGTTGCAGGAACACAGTGAGCTTAGGAGGAGCTGATCAAATTAAAATATATCATTAGCAGACTGATAGTTTTGACTTGAAAATCAACAACACATTTTAAAAATAAATTAAACCAGGTAATTTAATTATCTTTATATTTCACTATTTGCTTTTTTCTACATCTTTACATTTACATATTACACATTTATAAACATATAATCCATGAGTCATCAGTTAGCTGTTGTTTGCTAACAATGCTGTTAAACCTCCAGTGATGGATTCAAAGCTGGAGGCTGCTCTGCTCTCATAAACTGATTATTAATTCATAAATGGTGAAATACAAAGTTTTCATGTGGCACCAAAGTCAAAACTAGACTGGCAAAGAAAAACTAAGAGTAAAGGTTCAGTAACCAGGAAAGGAGCACAAACTGTTTTTAAATCACTCTAAAAATACAAAACAGCACCATGAACTCCTCTGTGTCTGTAAGTGATCTGAAGACTGAACAAAGGTGAAACGATGTACTGAGCCTAACAATTAATAATTTGACAGATTTAGTGGTTAAAGTGCTGGTGATTAGTGAATAGTGATTTCCTCTACAACTGGGAGAAGACCTTTTTCAACTCTCAAAAAGTTTTTTAAACTCATCAGTTTCCTGAATGACGACTGAATCGCTTTTAGTTGTGACTAAACTTGTGTTTCTTCTCCTTCCTCTGCAGGTGTAGATGCCTCCATCAGAGACAGAGGTTGCACTCTTAGAGCTAAAAGAAATGATCTTATTTTCAGATGAGGTTTTTCTGAACTCATATTCTATGTCAGCAGAATCCTTCACATCACAGGTCAGCATCACACTGCCCCCTGCTGGTGTGGTTGTGCTGTCTGCTGTCAGAGTGGCCTTGATTTTAAGTTCTGTAAGTTAGAAAAATATGAGGCTATTATTGTGGCCCTTTTAGTGGAAGAAGGAAAAACCCACCACATCTGCCACACAGATGTTCCAGCTGCAGTTTTATTTCCTACTGCAACTGTGACTCAAATACAAGGTGAAGAGCAGGTGAGCCTGGCTGAGTAATACGCCACCTGGTGGTTTGTTCTGAGTGTGACAGAAAGCCTGAGCCTGTGAGCCTGAGCTCAGGGTTAATGAACATGACTAACAGAAAACCTTCCACACTCATCTGTGGATCTGTCACAGCAGACGTGCAGCAAAAGTCACAAGTAATAAAACAGATAACTGGAAAGCAGGTGAGCTGTAACTTCACCACATGTCTGGATTTTAAGTGCTTCAGGCAAAACTTTAAGACTTTCCAGCTGATAATATCTGTGCACACAGATGTTTTGACATATTTACAAACCTGATTACACACACAGAGATAATAAAATGCACACAAGAGTTTATATATGTACACATGACTTTGCTACAGTAAAATCTCCAAACTAAGCTACTATCATAGAAACACCAAATTTGAGAAACAAGTATTTTGTGTCCATTCTTCCAGTAGAGTCCACAGACTTGTAAATATGTGTCTCTGTAACAATGAGTGGAGTGCAGAGGTGTGACCTCAAATGCAGGAAGCAAAATCAATTAAATAAAACTGAATTTTATACCCAAATCGTCTAAAAATGAAAATACATACAAAGAATCAAAACGTAAAACTAGAAATAAATAAACTGTCAATAGCAACAACTAAGAGATGAACACACATGAGTGTTCACAAAGACTGAGAAGACACAGCAGGACAATTTAAACATGAAAGAAACCAAACCTTCAAATTAAAGAGGAAATAATTTTTTAAAAAACTAAACAAAAAGACGAGGAAGAAGCACTCAGACTAAAATGATGAAAGACTCTTGTGTATGTGAAGCCTTTTTCATTTATGACTTTAACAACTTTAAGAGGTTTTTTTCAAGAGGACACTGAGGCAGACAGCACACCATGACACTATAAATAACAGAGTAAAAATTCATAATAAGTGATTATTATGACTTAATAATAATCAGATTAGAGTTACCTGCATTTACCCTAAACTCATCACGCTGTGCTGTAATAAATTAGATTGATCCTCCAGTTCATTTTGAGGATTTTGAGAACTCCAAGAGTTAATACAAAAAAGGACACTAAGGCAGTCAGCACACATGCTAATATAACTGACATAATCTGCACTACATACACTCCTGCTGCAATCAGCTGTACCTGAGGTTCGTTGCTCTTTGGACTGATATCCCGATTCATCAGTATCTTGTGAATCATAACTGTGCTCTGTGAGGATGGACAGATAAATACTCATGAAAAGGAAATTAGTCAGTTTCAAGGCAACAAACTCTAGTAAATATAAAGTTTGTGTATCGGCTGAGTGAAACATCTGCTCACATGGTTGCACTCTTGATATGATCATTTTAATATCTTAACCAATAAATTCAGTGGAGTGTGAGCTGTATAATTTAAAATATTTTGTCCCTCAGGTTATTCCTGAAATATAGTTTGTTTCAAGTTTGTTATATGACGGGTCACATTTATTCATCCGCTTCTTCCTGGTCTGTCCATGTCAAAGTCCGCCATCTAGTGGTTAAATGGAGGAAGTGCCGAGTAATAATGGCTAGAGCGGGAAGGTGGTTGCTCCGTGTCTGTGATAGTTCTGCATCTGTTGCTCTTAAGAAGGGATAAAGTGTAAGTTTGGGCAGATGATGGATTGTTTCTACATATTAGTGCTCTGTCCTTCTTGTGGGTCTGTGACGTTTGTTACATTACTACTGTAAGCTAACTGTTAGTGCTTTGTTTTGCCTGTTAGCATAAAACATGTCAGCATGTGGTTCTCCCTACATTACTTGACAGGCTTTATCCATTTATTGTTAATAGGGTTGCCAACCGTCCCTTGAAAAACGGAATCGTCCCGTATTTAGAAACAAAAGTACACGTCCCGTATTGAGCTGAAAAGGGACGCACTTTGTCCCGTAATACAGTGAGAATCAAAAGTAGTCTATAAATGTTAATGGAATTAACACTTTGTTTGAAAACATAATTCCCAGCCCCTCTCTTGCTCTGTGACCAATGCGCTGTCAGCACACTTACGCACAAGTATGACAATTCAGATGACCACTTATCTCACTGGTCGAGGAAAGGTCGCTTGCGGAGAAAATACCGGAAGACAACAGATGACCACAACAAGAAGCAAGGCCAACAGGGAAACAAACGCCAACACTGCGATGCAAGTCTCGGACGACAGTACACCTTAGACCAGCAATGTTTGTTCCCCTCCGAGGAAGAAAAAAAAATGCTGCAAAAGTACTGGGAGGAATGGGAAAAGGAAAACACCTGGCTGGAAAAAGTGCGCGATTACACCTATAAAGCGCACTGCACTGTGTGCCGGCGCACTTTTTCCATAGGCCATGGTGGACTGACTGACATCAAGCAGCATGCTTCTAGTGGTGGGCACATGAAGAAAATGAGGGGCGTGAAAGCTTGGGGAACCCTTAACCAATTTGTTGTCCACCAGGCAGAAGCAGATATGTTATGTAAACATTGTATTTTTTAATAATTGTTTTTTAATATGGGCATGTGCAATGAATATAAGATAAGATAAGAAGAACTTTATTTATCCCGAGGGAAATTCTTTTGTCACACACACGCTCAGTGCAGCAAGAGAGACAGAGGAACAGAGTAATAAGATGTACAATATTTACAATAGAATACAAGTATACAGTAATATACAGTAGCATAGTGCAAAATATATCAACGCTATGTGGCCAGAAGTGTGACAATATGATTTATTTTGTGTAATAAACAACTGCAAGGATAGATGATTACAACAAATAGATGACTAATACATAAAAGTGATACATAGATGAATAATGATGATGAGTTATGATGCGTAATCATGGGAACAAGCGGGTTTACAAACGGGAGCAGCTGATTAGCATTAGAAAAGCTGAAATAATACCTCAACTGAAGCCAATTGCACTAAATGCACTAAATGTGCACTGTTACAAGAATGTTTTTTGTGCTATTGTTTTCTATTAATTTATATAATTTTAAGTTAAGCAGGACAGAGTTCTTTTAAAGAAAGATTTACTTATATTCTCAAAAGTTAAGCATGACAGGCTTCTCATTAAGAAAGAGACCTATTTTATTGTGTTAATGTTGTCATTTTGCGCTAAAAAATAAATGACTAAATGATCATTTGTTTCCCATGTGTTCATATCACAAAGAATATGCATCTACTTAAATCAACTTCAAGTCAAATGGTTAATGAATAATTTAACACACAAAAAAAAAAGAGCTAAAAAAATTCACCACACTGGGAAGGGTGAAGACAATCGGGTCGCCCGGCCCTGGCCACGAGGTGTCCCTTATTTATTGTTCAGGGAGTTGGCAACCCTAATTGTTAATGTTATGATCTTGCATTGGTCATGTGACATTTGTGCATCTACACTGAGATTAAATGTACCTGCTCTGTTTTGTTGTTACAGTTTTACAGAATGAAAGTGGTACAAATGGTACATCAGTAAAAGCTCTGAAGAACGCCACAGTCTCCACATGGAGCGCTTACTGAAGCCATTTATGTTTAACTGCACAGGCTGAATAGAAGCATTGAGCCTGTGCAGAAGATAACATGTAAACACAGGGAGGATATTATTGTAGGAGATAACAGCTACATATATGAACTGGAAGAAAATAATCATTTCTTACCTTCAGCATTTCCACAGATGACAGTACTGAGCACTAAAATAATGAATAAAACCTCATCAGACATTATACAACTGACAAGATCAAAACAAAAACAAATTAAGACATTATTAAAGATAAACAGTATTAACCAGTAATCTGTTTGTCAATAAAATAAAATAAACATAAAAAGTCTGTTGTAACACAGTGTGTAACTATAAGTGATGCAAAAAGCAGCAGCGTATCAAACATTTAAACACTTAAAGAATCACAAGTCTGCTTTGTTCCAGCTCTCAGGTAAACAGGTTAAAGCAGTGACACACTGTAATTCTCACAGATCAGAAACATTTTCATTAATCGCTGCCATTCAAACAATGTCAGACGTGTACTTACAGAAAAAGCCCATCATGCAGAGCAAAGAGTGCCCCATCGTCACATCCAGCCTGCTGCACTCTGATCCACAGATAATCAAACAGTTTTACTTTGCAGAAAAAGGAGAAGTTGTGTTTAACATAGACATGACAAGAGTTTTTCTACAGGCTCTTATTCTGATTGGTCTCTCTGTGCTTCCTGCCCTTTCACACACAAACTCAAACAGCTCCTGTAGCTTTGACCGCAGCAGTTGGTTGGCATGTTTATATTTCCTGTCCACTGCAAACACAGAAGCTTGTTTCTTCTGTTGTGTTGTTTCCTTTCTCTATAATATACAAAGCTGTTGTGTTGCTTCATGTAAGTATGTTTTGCCCTTTTGAGGTATTTTTTGGGTGCAATATCCTTTATTATTTGTCTCCTGGCAGGTCTCTGCAGACTGGGAGTCACTGAGAGTGAATATACCAAAACAGCTTTTCTACTTTGGTGCCTGTATTTTCAGTAAAGCCTTTTTAAATTTGATTTTTTCTCCTTTTGATTGTTTAACAGATGAATTCAAGTTAATTCTTACTTTAGGCTGCTTTAAAATGTCTTTATTTTATTTGACTCTTAGCTGAAACATCATCATGCAGTAATATAGTGAAAAGGCTCCTTTGACCTCAGACCTGTGAAAGTTTTCACCTTGTGGTTAAATTCTGGTTTTAAGTTTGATGGAGACCCAAACACAGGAAATGACTCAGTGTGTGGCTGAAGTGAGACTAAAGACCTTTATGTTTCACCAACTAAAGTAACAATGACATTCATATATAAATGTATTATGTGTTGTCATTTCAAAGTAAAGCAGGAACTCATTTATTCTGCAGACTGTTCTTTGTCTTGCTTTGACATGTATGTACAGATGCACACTGACCTTAGCCTCTGACTACATGTAAACACAATAAAACAAACTGATGATGTGAAATAATGATTGAAACACTGTAATAATGATGTTTGTGTTGAACACCACATGTTACCAACCAACATCATGTGATTGTGTTCAGAGTCAGTTCAAAAAGCAGACCCACATGCTAAATGGTTCTTATACAGCACTTTTTCTACTCTTCTGAGCGCTTCACACAACTTGTGCATTCACCCAAGCTCTTTTTTTTTTTTTAGTGTTTTCTGACAAACACACACACATTCATACTCCGATGGATGCCTCGGAGAGCAATTTGGGGTTAGTATCTTGCCCAAGGATATGTGATAAGGAGACTAGGGGAAACCAGGAATTGAACCAATAACCCTCTGATCAGTAGATGATCTGCTCTACCGCCTGAGCTACAGCCACCCATGCAAAGCAGGACTCAGATTACCAAACAAATGTGACCTTTATTATGAAGCTGATAGTTTCAGGCCTCAGTGGTAACAAATGAAGAAAACTGAGTTACAGATAACTGATCACAGGAACACAGAGACTTACCTGTGGGTCATCACAACATCTTCTATATGGTCTCTATCAAGATCACAAAAGTTTCAACCTACACCCTCCAGTCAACATAAATAAATGACTGAGACTTAAACACTGTGTGATTCCACAGACGTTAATCTGTCTGTCCAAATGATTCAGTGATGTGTGAACTAATATATCAGAAGATACTGTGGTGTATTACCTACAACATGACTGTACACGGATCTTATCATAATTATTCCTGAAAGACTTTTACCTTTATTTTTACTCATGTTGCCATAGTAACTTTAACTCTTTCTTAGCATTTTTATTTCTCTTTGCTATTTGGGCTGATTGGGACCTGATGAATGTAAAAACAAAGAATTACTTCTTACTTGATTTTGCAGTACAAGGGCCTGATATCCACATATGGGGACATTCGTTTGAAAATTCGATAGAACAGTGGCAGTAAAATGTCCTCGTGAGTGGATATCAGGTCCTTGTAGAGCAAAATTTAGTATTGTGGTCTAGACAAGCCAAAATGTGATGTCCACATATGTGGACGCCACCGGTTAAATCTTGAAAGCATGCTGAGAAAATGCACAAAGCATTGCAACAAACCACATGTTGAACGGTTCACTTATAACTGGATCAAACTTCCAGTTCCTCTTTACACTTACTGAGGTTTGATAACAAGAATAAGACAGCACCACATTCACACCAGAGTTTTTGAAGTGTTTTAGAGCAGTGGGTTGATGTGGATGGTTGTTTGTCCTTGTATATTATGTGCATGTGATCACAGCCCTGGGCCCTGTCCTCAGGCCTACGTCTTCCTTCTGCTCTCTTTCAGGTGCTGTTTGTTTTCTGTGTCGTTTCCTCTTTTTTATTTTTTTAATCTCTTTCCTTCTTCTAATTTCTTCTTCCTAATCTGGACCTCCCCACCTGTCAGCTCTGACACTGTTATAGTAAAGACGTGTATTTGTTTTTATTTTACTTTAATACCTGCAAATAGTTAATGTAGCAGTTAAAGCACAGTTTCTATAATGAATTGTTCTTCCTCAGTTTAACTCTGCAGGCTGATGAAGAAAACAACTAAAGATCATTGAGGTTTGTTTCAGTGCAGAGATGGTGCAGATACTGCAGCTCTGTGTGAACTTGCAGTTATACAAATAACAATGTTTACACAATATTTTCCATCATTCCCGTCTTTTTGAGAAGTGATCCTTCCTGTCACAGTCTGATCTACAGGTCAGAGTTTAAACACTTTCTGCATATGTTCATGGTCTCAATCATTAAAGTTTTACATCTTACTGACATGTTAACATTATAAAGTATTGTCCTCATCAGGGTATGAAGAGGACAATAAAGTGCAGTGTGCTTTAGGACCTTATGTTTGCTGGATACTGATGGCTTAAAATAAGACACTGCTACACAAAACTGTTGGCTCAAACCACAGGCTGCATTTCCTCTTTTCTATGTGGCCGAGACGAAAATGAGGTCGTTCAGTAGATTAAAAATAAACCTGTGGCAGAACCGACAGTAACCACCAACAACCCTTCACACACATATCGGCACTGTAGCTATTCTGTATTGTCATTTTTGCGGTTTGATCTTAATGTCTTTAAATTTAATGCAGAAACTGATGTCATGGTCCTCCAGTCCTCTCTGACTTCCTGTCAGTGCTGTTGTTGTTCCTCTCTCTCTCTCCTGCTGTCCTCTCCACCTGGGTGGTGCACCACTCCAGGTTCCTGCCTTTGGCCAAAGCAACTGCTGCTCATCATCCTCATCCGATGCTTAAGGTGGTGGCTGAGCTGTAGTCTTTGCTGGATTGTTGTACTTACCTTAGTTACTGTAACCATGGTTCTCACACTATCTCTTGCTTCCTTTGTCGTGTTTCTGATTTGGATGTGTTTCCCTTCCCTGGATTCCCTGGAGCTCACTTTCCCTTCACCATTGTTTAAAGCACCTGGTGTCACTTCTGTAAATAAAGTCACTTATTATGAACATTCAGAGTCCAGCATTTGATGCTCAACATCTCATCAAGTTTTCAAGTTGTTGAGTTTGACTACACACTGTGTATTTGGACACGTGTTGGCAGTGCTGCCTAAAACAGTGCAGTGTAATAACAGTAAACTGTGAAGCAACAGTTTATAAAAAGATCAAATTAATTTGGAGCAGAAATGAGTTCAGCTTATTTGTGCGGCTTTTACAACAGTTCTTGGTTCTCATGTGGCCTCTCAGGAAAATGAGTTACCAACCCTGTTTCAGAGGGTCTCTGTGCCACAGCAACGACCCAACGTCACACCTACACCATCGCTGACAAAAGGAACCAAATGATCTGTGAGGTGCAGAGCAGGTCACCTACTTATTGGAAGGTCGATGGTCGATCCCTGTTTGCTCCAGTCTGCATGCCAAATAACCTCGAGCAAGATACTAACCGCACGTTGCTGTCAGATGCATCCATTGGAGTATGAATGTGGTGAATGTTAGTTACAAATGATCTCACACACCACCTCAACATAGTATAGTATAGCAGGTATGGGTTTATAGGTTAGCCTGTAAGCCTTTGTATACACACACAAACAACAACAAAGTAAAAAATCAACAACATAATGTAGTGTTTGGGATTTCTGAGGTCCCTCAGAGGTTCAGCAGTGCTGGGAATAGTGGGAGTGTTAGTGGGAGGTGCTTGGGTAATAAAAGGCCATGCAGCAGGTGTAGTAGGCCTCTTTGTCTCAGTCTTAGTTTTAAAAACTTGTGTTAATGAAGTACCAGCTGACTTATTATAGTTTTTTAAGTTATAGTTTAATAAGAATGGAATCATTTTGGACCAATCAGCTTTACAGTCAGTTTGGCTCCTCACAATTCAGCTCTGAGCCTGAAGGACTGAAAAGAAACCATTTAAACTTTCATGGCTGCAGAAAAAGATTCAGTGACTTTGTGATTTTTTCCTTATTTTCCAACAAAGACCCAAAGTTCAAATGTGGCCTCAGACATTTTCACGTATCTCAACTCATTTTAGAGATGCTGACACAATGTGGACAAATGCTTTTGGGCAGGTTTGTGCATTACAAATGCTTTTATCATGGCAAATCATGTAAGTAATAGTAATACTGTTTCATCTTTGTGTCAGTTATTCCAGTAAGTTTTTTTTTATTCATCATTTCTATGAGGAAAACAAGAAGGGAACATTTTTCGACATTAAAGTGGCAAATTTATGAGAAAAAAGTGTCCCTTTAGTGCTGAACTGCCGTCGCCTGCAGTACAGTAACTGATACTCAGTGTCTCATTTACAACAGAGACCTGTTTCAGACAAACATAAAAATTACAACAGCATGTTTGATATCAGTGTTGTGACCTGTGTATTGCATAAGAAATGATATGCTCTTTCATACAAACAATCGCCGATCATTTTAATCCTGTAAGGAGACAAAAGTGATCCAGAGGAAACGTTTTAAGTGCACTGACATCTGCTGCATCAGCAATAAGATTATTTCTAAATTATTGAACCTTAAATCTTAAATTTAAGACGAGGATTATTTCAGAGGCTTAATTGCTGCAAACAGTCAAAACTCAACTTATGATTAAATGATTTGTTGACACATATTTGATTATTATTTTTTAGTCTTTTTCTCTATGACTTTACTTTGTATTTACTCAGCCCAGAAACAAAAGTAGGCTAAATAAATAACTTTTGCAGTAAGAAAGTAGAAACAAAACACTTTTATTTAAAAAAGTAGGCTCGATTTGAAAAAAGATTGCTATGGTTACTGCAGGATGGTGCTTATAAGTTTGCTTAGAGGCATGAAAAACAAAAACACCAAAGAACAACAATGTCAGCTCTTTCAAACAACAAGGATTTTATTTCTCACAGTTTTACTGACAAACTGAATTTATATAATTTATTAGGCAAGGGAATTTAAACAAAAACAAAGTCAAGCAATAAATGTTGTAATGAATGAAAAAACATTTTCCCACATATAAGATAAAACAGTAAAGAGTGGAGGGTTTTATAACACATATTTAAAGGGTTGCAGTCACGTTTCTAGGATCTAATCCAGCTCATTACCAAAACTGTCTTTGAATAATTTTACAGAGAGCAGCAGAAAAACAGAACAACAGAACCAAAGATTTTACAAAAACATCAGATGATGCCAGGAAACAGACCAGTTTACTGTTGTTTAGTATAATAGTATAATACTGTATAGGGGAAAATTCTGAATGCATAGTTGTTATTAGGGCTGTCACAAATGATTATTTTGATAGTCGACTAGTCACACATTATTTTTTTATGCAGCAATTGGACATAAAACGTACAGCTTATTGCATCAGCATGCGTCTGCTCTTATATAACTATCATTAGCTTACAGCTTGAAGTGTTTAAGGTAAGTGCTAACTAAAAATAAAGACAAGATCATAGTGCCATGTGAAGGCTGTGTGCAGGCAGGAAAAGGACCCAAAATGCACACTGACGGAAGCAAAAGGTGAACTTAAATACAGCTTTAATGCTGGACGACAAAACAGAAAACTGGCTAAACTAAAATACAAAATAAACTTACGCAGGCAGACAGAACACACAACATGAATGCGGGCAGATCGCAACACTGACACAGGGAAACACAAGGCTTAAATACACAGAGGGAGCAGTCAGGGAATGGGTAACAGGACGGAAACACAGCTGGGGCAAACCAGGCTTAATGAAACAGGGGAAGCAAAACCAGACACATTAACATAAGAAAATGGTAAATGGTAAATGGCCTGTATTTATATAGCGCTTTTCTGGTCCCTAAGGACCCCAAAGCGCTTTACATATCCAGTCATTCACCCATTCACACACACATTCACACACTGGTGATGGTAAGCTATGTTGTAGCCACAGCCACCCTGGGGCGCACTGACAGAGGCGAGGCTGCCGGACACTGACGCCACCGGGCCCTCTGACCACCACCAGTAGGCAACGGGTGAAGTGTCTTGCCCAAGGACACAACGACCAAGACTGTCCAAGCTGGGGCTCGAACTGGAAAGACAATATAAAAAGACAAGGTCCTTCAAAGTAAAACAGGAAACATAACATAACAGACTTGACACAGGGAGACAGCAACTATGGAACAGAACAGAACCCAGAAGGCACAACTCTGACAAAGAAACCAAAAGACTAGAAATTATAAATAAAGGCAAAAACCAAAGTACTATAATAATGAAAACTCAAAACTCTGGATCAATGACCCAGGCACACCAACACATAGCTCGAGACAAACCAAAAACATGAGCCAGAGACCAACAGCACTGAGGCCTAGGAACAGTTCAAAATGAAACAAACAAAAAGTCCATGAAAGGCGCAGGGGCCCAGGTAACGGTCTCGAAAAGGTTCAGGGTGCCGGCCTGCAGGTCGACAGCACAACAGTCGAGAACATTTTAGGTCAGGAGGCCGACCGTGCGAAAAGCAACGGCGGCGACGCTGAAGGCCGGACAGGACGAGGTGAGGCAGGACCAGACGGTGTGGCTGAACGGGCCCCTCGGACCCTCCAGCAGGTACAGGCAGCTGACTAAATGACTGAGGAGGTAACGGAGCTGGTGACTGGGCTGATAGGTGAGCTAATGTTTGAGCTATGGATAGAAGTTTAAGATGTATTGACTGTTGTAACGATGGTAGTAATGGTGGGTGAGGTGCTGGATGAGCAGATGGCGGAGCTAGGTTTTCTGAGCCTACGGAACCTGAAGAAAACTGCTGGACGGGCCCACCTGAGCCTCCAGCGGGGTCAGAAACAGGTGCAGGGGCCTGCTGCGCACTAGCTGCTCCCACCCGCGGAGTAGGTACGGGTGCAGAGGTAGGCTGTGTCCTGGCTAGCCTCACCCTGGGAACCGGAACAGGCACCGGCGACAGCTGGGCAGCTGCTGTCCCTACCCGAAGAACAGGTACGGGTGCAGGGACTAGCAGAGCTTCAGCCGGCCTGGGAACTGGAGCAGGGATCAACTGGGCCCTAGCCCCCCTCACCTGAGGAACTGGGTGTATGGGATGGCTGGACCACAGCTGCCCTGAGAGCAGAAGCACAGGGAGGCAAAGGAGCAGGCTCAATGAAAACCAGCTCAGCTACAATCCGGTCGTTAAGTCTGACGTCACTGGCCGTGTCTGGGCCTAAACTCCGCTGCAGGTCCATATATCAAACGATCACTATTGCATTACTGAGAGTTGAAAAACTGTCTAAAGTCTTTCATCTTTAATAAAATGATCAGCGTTCTGCTCTACTAGGTGTAACAATTGAGTTTAACATCCAGGCATCCATGAAAACGGAATTTATGACATTTAATGGAGTTAGAAGTTAGTAGGAAGTTAGCTCGCTAGCTTCTATCTAAATACAATATAGCATGTCCTGACTGCGGGGTTTTGGAAACAAATTAAAACGTACAGCTCTGTTATCACTTCCAACATAAATGAAGACAGAAAACTAAACAACAGTGACGTTTGTAGGGTTACTGAAGTTTGGCTAGCTGGTATATAATGATGTGTTACGTGACCGCTAGCGACACAGCTATGTTAGCATAATATAAACAAGCTAACTTTTTTTCCACTCAATAAACGTTAACGTGAGTGTTCTCGGTGGTCAGGAGCAAATGTAATCGCATGGCAGGATGCTGTAAAAGGACCAAACTTCAGCCAGGAGAACAACTGAGATAATCCATCCACAATACAAGGTTAGTCATTTATATACTGCTGCATGGGCTGTGCTGTAGTTACATCCTAAGGTTTTAAAAACTGAGCTTAAATAAATGATTAGCGGTAATAAAAGCTGAGGGAGGTCAACAGTGATCACTGACTGTTTTAGGAGCTTTTTGAGATTAAATAGAAGAAAATACAAAACATTAAACATGTTAACAACACAAAAGCCATATTAAACGCAGACTACTTTAGGCCCGGAAGTAGGATTTGTCACGTCATCACTTAATGACCGGATAGGTGTCGACCCTTTTCCACCACGTTTAACAGTCTTTGTTTTGGCAGAAACGGGCTTCCATAAAACACTTGTTTTACAACATTTGTAAGTTATCTAAGTGACTTACTGTATATGTCATGCTTAACCTGAGTAGTGAAAGACTGCGGGGGTTTTGAAAACGTGAGCCTCGACCTCCCAGTCAGCTAAGGAGCTGGTGGGTAACAGACGTCTCTGAAAACGTCGGAGCACGTTTGCAAATATGTAATGTCTTGATAAATCGAGCAGATATTTGAAGTTTACACGGCTACATTCTCGACTGAAAATATCTTAAATGTTTATTTTGTGACCCAGAAAGAGTAATATTAAAACAAAGTAGGTGCCGCCATTTTTGGAAACTGGAATTGGCTGAGCCGCACTATGAATTGTGGGTTAGGTTGGGCCACAAAGAATACACCCGACCCATCCTTCCAATCTAGGGAAAAGGACACATTTGGAGGAGTCTTCGAAGTTGGACAGTCTTCGTTGCGTTGCTGTAACGTAATTGACCTACAAATGCGGCCTGCAAAGGATGCAGCCCCTGAATTTGGACACAGCTACGATACTGGAGACGGCTTCTTCTTCTTTGGCGTTTAACGCTAGTTGACCTGATCGTGACTAGTCAACGAATCGTGGCAACCCCAGTTGTTATCATTGGATGACTCTACACAGGTTTAGCTGAGAGGTCGGTGACAGAGAGTGATTATAGGGTTGTAGCTTACACCGTCCCGATCATTGTGTTCTTATTTCTTAGAGCAAAAGAAGTGTCAGTCTGGACAAATGAACAGAAAAACTAAACAGAGGCAGATTTTGTTGGAATTGATGTTTTTTATATTGTCATTTGTGCTAAAATATATAGATATATAATCATCGCCTTTATGTGTCCTAATATGGCTTCATTATGAAGAAAAAGCCAGACAGTCAGAGGATTTATTTTCAACCTTCTACTATTTCCTTTATCTGTGTCTGTGCTGACAAAATGTGCTTTCTTTATTTAGAGTGCAGCTTAGTCCAGAGATGAGCTATGTTATACATTAGGAACGCACCAGGTTCTGTTTCTTTATAAGTGCAAGACTTCACACCTTTAAATGTTTGTTTGAGACATGACCTCTTACAAGTTCCTGTTTTTATAGTTTAGCAAGGAGCTTATTTCTGCTTTTCTGCAAACCTCATACACACAGTTTAAGTTCATTGAAAGATCGCATGTCTATGTATGGTATAGCTGGAAACACACACATGCACATGCACCTACATACACACACACACACACACACGCACACGCACACACACACGCACACACACACACACACACACACAGGCGTATACATTGCTCACACACACATGCTTGCCTTAAAACTGTCACGTGGTTAACTGAATTATGTGTAACCTCTGTTGTCAATAAAAGAGTGAAGTGGACACAGAGGAGTTGGAGTTGCTTGGACAGGCGAGTCGCAGCAGTGCTCTCCAACGCTCCCCTTGCATGTAAAATGTACACTGGTGTCTGTGTGGTTGCTTCCAGTAACAGGTTCTGTTTACCAGCAGGGTTGACTTAAACCCAACAGATTTATTCTGGAAAAATCAAAACAAGCAAAGAAAGTTTTTCTCAGCAAACAGCAGCAAGTTAAAAGCTAAAAGGAGCAATGTAAGAATCTGAGGAGGAGTTTGATCAGTAAGCAGAGATGAAGGTCTCAGAAATTAAAGCAGTTTGACATCTGGACAGAAGAAAACAGAATACAGACAACAGAGGACAGAGAGACAGTCTTGACTTTAGACAACTGAAGATGAGTGACTCTGAACAGAAGAGGAGAAAATCAGACGTCTGAGAAAAAGTCTGAGCAGAAAACTGAGAATACATTATTCTAAAAGACAGTTTGACAACTTATCAGAGGAGAATTTATTTTTTCAAAAGTGCAAAACAACCTGTTTTGACTCTAATTGATGTATTTTTTATTATTGTAAAGCATTTCTAAAACCAGTAACACTGAGATTTTATCCACTTCTGTCTGTAGTTTTGTGTCATGGTCACAAGTCTGTGAATATAAAGTGAGTTTAATCTCTAAGAGTTCAAACTTAAGTGCAAATTAAAATATTTTGATGAAAATAAAACCATCAGAAATGTTTACATGAACCAAATCACAAAAACTAGAAGATGGAAAACATGTAAAACAATCAGTTACTGAGCAGAGTTATTGTGTGGAAATGTCAGATCAGGTGTTCAGCATTAAAGGGGACATGAAACACTACATGTATCAATGCTAATGTACATCATGGAGCCCAGCTCTCAAAAACTGACACAGATGTAACTCTGACTGTGAAGCTTCATTTAAGAAATAACTGCTTAAAGTTATAAAAACATGTTCAGCGCCATCTGCTGTCAGTACAGAGCATCACATCACCAGGTCAGTTGGTTAGTTTCAGTCAAAAGACTCACATCAGTTTATGTAAAGTAACTAATAGCAGAACCAATAACTCAGTGAAAATAAGGACACTAAAACTAAACATCAGTTTAATGGGGTCACTGTTGTGCTGCTCTCAGCTGCAACAATGAGTTTTATGTTAAAACTGAGGATATACTGTCTGCTTTCACCGTCTGTCTCTTTAGCAGTAAGTGGTTCTGCATTGTTTGGCCAGCTGCACTGACACAGGAAAATCCAGCTGTTAGCTGTAATGTTCATGTCTGTGAAGCACTTTATGAACGAGGACTTCATGAAGGAGAATCTGTTTGACATGTTTTGTGAACTTTAAGTTCTTATTTCTTAAATCTGGTTTCACAGACAGTTACATCTGAGTCAGTGTTTGAGAGCAGGGCTCTAAGATGTAAACTATCGTTCATACATGTGGTGTTTTTAATGTCCACTATAAAGGACAAATATAATTTCATGCATTTGAACCTGTTTTACATACAAGAACATGTTTGAGTTAATATTGAACTATTTTTCACGTAGAACCACTTAACAGTGTCCCAGCTGTAGATCTTCTGTCGTGAGCTGAGAAAAGAAGTGTTTCTATAATCTGCTGCAGAGGACTGTGGAAATGTTTGCTGCATAAATCAGCAGCTACAAACACTGAGAACCTGCCTGGATATCAGCATAAGGACGTGTGTGAGGGGTCACTGGCTGCCCCTCATGCCTGTCCCACCTGTGTTGGAGAACAATAAAGTTTATTATAAAAGCATTGTCTCCCCTTGATGCAAAGTGAAGTTCTGTTTTGTGTTTGAGTCTTTACAGGTGTGTAATGTTACTGTACCTTATAGGATTTGTGTAGAAGGCGCAGGCAGACTCTGTATCTGTGTGGACGAGGAAATCATCTGATTTTACTTTCATGTAAACATCTGGCCTCAGACACATAACTTATCATTTGTAATGTGTTCTGTGTTGTAAAGATGATTTTTTTGTTTTTTTGCAAAACATGTGAAGCTGAAACACTTCTCTATCTTCTTCTGTATCAGTAAAAATCATTAACAGCTCACCTGGGACACTTGAGACAATGGTGTGTTTTGTACGGTGATGCTGTTACTCGACTAAATGAAACTGACAGTGACTTGAAAAAGTATTCATACCCTTTGAATGTTTACACATTTTGTCACCTTACAACCGCCAACTTAAATGTTTTTACTGGGATGTTCTGTGATAGACCCGCACAAGTAGTGCATAACTGTGAAGTGGTATGAAAATTATACATAGTTTTTCAAAATTTTAAGCAAATAAAACTCTGAAAAGTGTGGCATGCATTTGTTTTCAACCCACCTTCGTCAATACTTTGTAGAGACACCGCTCGCTGCATTTACAGCTGCAAGTCTTTACCAGCTTTGCACATCTACAGACTGAAATGTTTGCCAATTATTTGTTGCAAAATGGCTCAAGCTCAGCCAGACTGTGAACAGCAATCTTCAAGTCTTGCCACAGATGCTCAGTGGGATTTAGGTCTGGACTTTGACTGAGCCATTCTAACACAAGAATATTCTTTGATCTAAACCAGGGGTAGGCTGGTGTCCTGCAGGGTTTAGATATCACCCTGGGTTTGCAGTTGTAGCATGCTTTTTCCATTTTTGGATGATGGATTGAACAATACTCCTTGAGATGTTTAAAGCTTGGGATATTTTTTTATTACCTAACCCTGCTTTAAACTTATCTTCAACTTTATTCCTGACCTGTCTGGTGAGTTCCTTGGTCTTCATGATGCTGTTTGTTCACTAATGTTCTCTAACAAACCACTGAGGCCGTCACAGAGCAGCTAAATAGGTGACTTCTGAAGGTAATTGAATGCACTGGATTTTAATGAGGGATATCAGAGTACAGGTGGCTGAAAACAAATGCACGCCACACTTTTCAGATTTTTATTTGTTTAAAATTTTGAAAATCATCTATCATTTTCATACCAGTTCATAATTATGTGCTACGTTGTATTTGTCTATCACAGAAAATCTCAATTTAAAAAAGGTGTCAAAATGTGTAGAAGTTCAACAGGTATTAATACTTTTTCAAGGTAATGTAAGCTCAGGCTTTGTTCAGTTTAATCAGAAATGTCCAAGTGACAAGTTTAATATTGAAGGAAGTAATTAGAGTAAAATACAGCTTTATTATCCACTTAACTTTGGTCCAGACTAATAATTGGTTCTTAGTGCGGTGGCACTTTGATATCACTGTAATGTGTTGTCATGCTAATAATGCCAGTAATAGATTACTTTGGCTTGCACAGCAAACATGTAGCTTACAAAGAACGATGAATATATGTTTTTATTCTTCATTTGTTTGGTGTTTAAATGTTTTGCCATCTCACTAAATACACAGATTTAAAAAGATGAAAAGAACAAAATAATACATTTGAATAAATGTCTGTTTCCTAACATGAGAAAAATGCCGCCGGACCTAATTCATATTAATAAGCCCACCCAAAATTAATTTCATACTAATTAAAAAACTTTCCAAACCAGGTTTTCTTTTTATAAAATTAACTTTGGTGTACTCACTCTTAGTTCTAAGATCTTTAAACTCAATAAGAGATGAGGTGACGTCATCATATTCATCTGAACCTGAAATGTTCATATTTTTATTTACAGGATTGTAAAAACATGTCACATGAAATTAGATTCATTAAATCAAAAACAAGTTTCATCTCTAACTGCTCTGTGCTTTCCAGCACATATACTGTACCATTTCTGTTTTTCACTTGTGTGACTGATTCATAGACGTCAGCAGTACCTAAAGAAAAAACAAGCCAGGCTCACATTAATCATTTTATTACAGTTACACTAAAGATCAGAGCAAAAACAGAAACACTGTGTGAGTCAAAACCAGGACTGTAAGATCTTTAAATGTTCTTTGAAAAGCTGCTGAACACAAACTGAACCAAAAACTGAAAAATGTTTGTGTTAATGGAGGTTTAATAAAAGTCAATATCCATCCATCCATTCGCTTCCGCTTATTTTCAGGGGTGCTGGAGTCTATCCCAGCTGTCATAGGGCGAGAGGCAGGCTACACCCTGGACAGGTCGCCAGTCTGTCACAGGGCTCACACACAGAGACAGACAACCATTCGCAGTCACATTCACTCCCCCATTCACACCTATGGGCAATTTAGATTGATCAATTAGCCTAAAAGTCAATATTAATAATGATAATAAAGATCAGTTTAAATGCTGACCATGTTGAAGAGAGTCGTACACATGAGTTTCATTCTGGTTGACTCCATGATTTGTGGAGGAGCCCGGACTGTGACTCTCAGACTGGATCGACCTAAAACAGGAAATAAACACAGTTGTCATGGTCCTCGGTCTTTTGACGCAGCAGTTTGTGTTTTTCATTATTATGATCTTCTGTTGTAGTTTGTTCTGATTGTGTACTGGGGTTTAGACTTTTTAGTTCCTAGAGTTTGGTTTCTGTGTTCCCTCTGTTTAGTGTCTGTACCGTGTCTCTGTGCATTTCCTGTTTTATTGTGAAGGTCCGTGTCTTCTGTTAGTGTGTTCAGTTTATGTTTTCCTGTCTCGTCAGGTCAATTTGGTTCAGCTGTGTCTTCCTCCTGTTTGCTATTCCACGTTTCCCTCTGTGTGTATTTATAGTGTGTGTCCTCGTGTGCTTGTTGCTGGTTCGTCTGTGTTCTTTCTCTGCATCATTCTGTGTCGTCCCCCGTGTCTCCCTGCATCGCCATTTAAGGTTTCAGGTTTTTTTTTTTTAGTATTTTCCAGTTTAGGTTTGCTTAGTTTCCGTCCTTGCCTTTGTTGTTTCTGTTTGTTTCACCACTTTATGAATAAAACTCACTTGCATCTCAGCTGCCTGCATCTTGGGTCCTAATTCTAAAACTCCACTCATCTGCCACAGCAGACCTGATAACAATAAATTCAAAAGTAACTGATGTTTGTTTAAAATAATAATTAAAAGTATTTTACCAACCTGGTGAAGCAGGAATCTGTAAGATAAGATAAGAATACTTTATTAATCTCAGAGGAAACTAAGTGGTCACAGTGGCTCAAAGACAGTAAGAACAGTAACTGACTAAACTAAATAATATAATATATCACAAAGTAAGAAGAAAAATGTACACAACACAACGCAGAGAATTTCAATTTGGATGTAGCAGCTGCAAAAAGCAGCATTTCATCGTGTAGTCGATAGATGTTAGTAGCAGCAGGTATAGAGTATTGCACATTGAGATATGTACAGACACCAGTGTGTGCATGTGTGTTTCGATATGATGATGTATGTTGTAGTCTGACAGCAGCTGGAAGGAAAGATCTCCTAAATCTCTCCTTCACACTGTGGGTGCAGCAGCCTGTCACTGCAGGAGCTGCTCAGTGCTGTCAGAGTGACCTGCATGGGGTGGGAGGAGTTATCTAACAGGGATGACAGCTGAGCCACCATCCTGTCACTGACTACCTCCACTGGGTCATGAGGACGTCCCAGAACAGAGCTGGTCTTCTTCATCAGACTGTTCAGATTCTTTCATTTAAATTATAAGGTTTAAATGTTTCACTGATATTTTGTGTCATCAGATCAGAATGTATGTTTGAATAATTAAAGTGAATGCAGAAAATAAACTCTCTAATAAAGTATCTAATAGTGAAATGTTCATATTTTATTTACAGGTTTGTAAAAACATGTCACATGGAATTAGTTTCATTGAATCAAAAACAAATTTTATTTCTGTGCTTTCCAGCACATATACTGACCATTTCTGTTTGTCACTTGCGTGACTGATTCATAGGTGTCAGCAGTACCTAAAGAAAAAAACAAGCCAGGCTCACATTAATCATTTTATTACAGTTACACTAAAGATCAGAGCAAAAACAGAAACACTGTGTGAGTCAAAACCAGGACTGTAAGATCTTTAAATGTTCTTTGAAAAACTGCTGAACACAAACTGAACCTAAGAAATGTTCATGTTAATGGAGGTTTAATAAAAGTCAATATTAATAATGATAATAAAGATCAGTTTAAATGCTGACCATGTTGAAGAGAGTCGTACACATGAGTTTCATCCTGGTTGACTCCATGATTTGTGGAGGAGCCCGGACTGTGACTCTCAGACTGGATCGACCTAAAACAGGAAATAAACACAATAAACTCAAAAGTAACTGATGTTTGTTTAAAATAATAATAAAAAGTATTTTACCAACCTGGTGAAGCAGGAATCTGTGAGAGAGACAAATGTTATTACACATGTTTGTCATGTATAAATTGTTCCACTGATATTTAGTGTCATGAGATCAGAATACATGTATATGTGTGAATAATTAAAGTGTATGTAGTAAATAAACTCTCTAATACAGCATGAAAAGAAGAGGCTCTTACACTTGGACTGTCTGCAGCGATACAACAAGAGCAGGAGAATAATAATGAGAGAGACTCCACAAACCAGTCCAACCATCAACCACACAGGAGATGAACTGCGTCCAGTTACTGTAACAACAAACAATAATTATTAATAATATGTAAAAGAAGCATTCTGAGAGCACAAATCTCTGCTAAGACAGCTCACTCTGTTGACAGTATTTACTTTAAGGAAAAGTATTGTATTTTCGTGTATTTTTTTATTTGTACTGTGAGAAGTTTGTAGTGCAGTAAAAATAAGTCCAAAGGCAGATTTGTTTCAACATGACAACAAGGGCAGATGTGAAATGTAAAAGTGAGGTCAGAGGTCAAACAAATGATATTTTAAATCTTTATACAGTATTTTCTATATGTTGACAAGACACAGCACTTTGTAAGAATCATAGTTTCTGTGTTATAAGGATTTTATTGAGTCATAAAGTTGACCTTGAAGACCTCGGTGGATGTAAGCCAAATGTTAATGGATAGTTAACATGACTGCAGCTCGTCAGTGAGGTAACCAGGCAGGTCTGCTGGGATCCTTTCTAGGAAAATAAGATTTGTATGCTAACAGATTTTCCCCTTGTTTCAGTGTCTTCCTGCTTCAGGATTCGTTTTCATGCCATCATTCACCTCCAGTCAGACGCCTGCCACCTTGGATCATTACCCCCCTATTCACCACCACTGCTGCCCCCTCAGAGCCTCTTCCTCACTTGCCTGCCTGCCCACCCTTCAGCAGTTTCCACAGACCTCTGCCTTCATCCTTTACTCCCACCTAGTCTGGACTCCAAGTAAGTCATTGTTGCTGCACTTTATGAACACTCTCTGTCTTGTCACATTCCCTCTCAGATTTCCTGCCCTAACTGCTCTCTCCTCTCCCACAGATCTGTCGCCCTCACGCTGTTATGTCCGCTGTTATAAAGAAACTTGACTGATTACATCCTCTGCTGTTTTCACCTGAGTCCCACACATGAGTCCTGAATCACAACGATATTAAACCTGACAGTATAGAGATATTACATAATAGTTTTATAAAGTTCTGACTAAATAGACCCAGGTGGCATAAAAACATTAAAAGAGATAATATGATGTTATTTCTCAGTCATGAAACTCATTTACAGAAACACATCAAATGTTTTGATCCTGCTCACCTTTAACTGACATCCAGCTCTGTGCTGACTCTCTTCCTGAGGACTGACACTTGTAGAAACCTTCATCAGACTTTGACACTGCAGAGATCTTCAGCTCCCCTCGGGTATCATTTTGAATAAGTTTGTCATTGTGATAGAAAAACACATTGGAAAGTATTTTTTGTGTTTTCAAACTGCAGCTCAGACTAACAGAAGCTCCCTCAGTCACAGGATGAACAGGACTCACCAGGATAGGACCATTACCATCATCTGTGAAACAATCACACACATTTGTTTCAGTCAGACCAGCTGATGCAAACCTTTGAGAAAAAGCTGTGAGTCGTGTCTCTTGATCTACATGCAGACCTGGTTTTCTGAGTGATTATGAGGACTGGAAATATAGTTGGGATGTTCCCTGCAGGAGTCAAATTATTGACGGTGACGTTATTGAATGGTTAAAGGTGAAATTGTAAATGTTTGTATGTTTGTGTTATTTTGCATGACGTGTTTCCCAAATTTCTCTCTATTGAGACATTAAAAGTTCATCTAATCTGACGACAGAGATGTTGAGCTTTTTTGAGTTTTATTCTGACAGAAAATCAAAAATACTGTTGGCAATTATGACAAACTGGATTATAAAAGAATCGAGAGAAATTAGACCAACATCCAAGAATATTTGATGCTTTGGTGCCTGAAATTGTCTGAAATTCTCATTTGTTTGTTTTGCCACATAGAATTACTTCACATACAGCAAAGCTGAGACAAATGTTCATGTGACGTCTAAATCATTCAGATCCAAGAAGTAAATGTATAATAACATACTCTGTACAGTGATGTTGACTGCACTGCTGAACTCTCCTGATCCAGACTCACACCAGTACACTCCAGTATCTGACTCTGATGTGTTGATGTTACATGTGGATCCAGTCATTCTCCACAGTCAGAGTACAGTCGGCCGTCCTCAGAGAACTTCCTCACTCTCCACTCAGTGAAGTTTCCCTCACAGGTCAGTGAGACAGAGTCAGAGGTGAAGTGTTGCACTCTGTCAGGACTCACTGTGAGAGACGCTGCTGAATGAACATCTGGAAACAACATGCAGTGAAGAGACAAAGCTCACAGATGTTAGCATTCAAAATATCACAGTGGAAATATTCGGAAAACACAGGAGCCGAATACTGACATGTTTAAGATGATCTAACCCACATGCTTTATCTGCTGGCAGCTCATGTAGAGCTTGGTACACGTCATGTGACATCATGAGCTTTGAGTCATCACTCTCAGCATTATCCACCTGATACAGATCACTCTGAACACACTTCAGTCATTTGCTGTAATGTTTCTGTCATAATTCTGTGATATTGTCTGTTTCACAGATTCCTTCTACAGTGAGATATTTTGCAGCAGCAGGACCAAAACTAAAACCTTTGAAGGATATTGTCAGGGCTCTGTGTGCAGGCAGGTGGAGATGTGGATCCAAGTGCAGGACTCTGAGACGAAAATGTAACTGAAAACCACAGCTTTATTGCTGGCACCAACAAACAGAAACCAAACATGAAAACACTAACTGGAACACACAGGCAGGATCTGAGGCTACGACGCAACACTGGGTTGAGGAAAACACAGGGCTTAAATACACAGGGTAGTAATGAGGGAATGGGCAACAGAAGGGAGACACAGCTGGGAGAGATGAGGGCTAACGAGACGGGGGAACCAAGCTGCACACACTAACATAAGACAAAGACTTTCACAATAAAACAGGAAACATGAATTACTAAACAAGAACGCAGACTCGACACTGAGAGACAGAAAATAACACATGGAACTCAAACAATACATGAAACCACAAATCCTTAAGCACGGATAAACAGAAACAAGAAACTAATAATAATCATCACTACAAGAGAATAAGAAAACAATCCATGAAGCAGAATTAAACCAAAATATAATAAACTCAAAATACTGGGTCCAACAGCACCGTGACATATATTTAAATGAACAATAACAGCAGCTGTTATTTGTGACGTCTTCTTCTAGCGTCCATCTGTAGTCAGTGTTTTTCTTGTATTTGTCAGAGCTGTTAACCTGCCTGCTGACATCTTTGTTTCTTTATTAACTATATTTGACTTTTTTATCTGAACACCTACCTGAGCACTAAACAAAGAGTCTTAACTGTGTAAATCCTGTCTGTGCACTAAGTAACAATAATCAGTACAAACAGTAACATGAGTTTAAATATCAAAGTAAAAGTATTCAAAGAGAAAATATTTAAAATCTCATAGATGTCTTTTGTTTTTCATGTTATCACATTAAATAAATTGAGCAATAAGAAAAGGAAACAGAAATTCAGTTTAGTTTGATCACAGAGAGAAAGGAAAATATTCAGTTCAGTTCTTCTTTTGGGGAGTTTTAATGTACACAGACATCAATGGTTGTCATGGAGATGAGATTTTAATGGTCTAAATGGTGGTGAATAAAAATGATGACCTAACATGAGCTTATTGAAAGGACAGAGAGAAACAAACTGACCTGCAGACCAGACAAACTTTGGTTGAGTGTGATCAGTGTGATACTCTGGGTCTCCTCTTCCAGCTCTGCACACATATCCTGCTGTGTGTGTCTGTCCATGAATGATGTAGGAGTCCTGTGCAGTCCCACTGCCATCAGGTAGCAGCTCATAACTGGAGGATTTCTCTGATAGATCAGGAACAGCTTTATACCAGTAGAAGCTCCATCCTGCAGACGGATGTTCAACCTCACAGTTCAGAGTTACTGAGGCTCCAGGACTCAGCCATGATGGAGACACAGTGAGGACAGGACGGGGTTTATCTGTTCAAGAAAGATTTTCTCTCAGTGAACATGTAGTACAGTCTCTGAACAGTGAGCTCAGTTTATACAAAGAATAATAATCTCAGTCTATATGAACAGAAACACATTTTACAAAGTGTTCAAACAGCTTAAAGCAAATATGACTTACTGTCAGAAACTGTCAGTGTGACTGAATCACTCCACTCTGTTGTGTTATGCTGTGAACTTTTCATTCTGCCCTTACAGCGGTAGTTTCCACTGTTGGATGATGAAGCAGATCTAATCCTGTATTCATTTTGATTTGGAGGTTTTATGGTGCTGTTTGTTTCCCACTCATAATCCCACTCAGTGTCTCCTCCATGGATCTCACATCTGACAGTGATCGTCTCTCCTCTGTATATCTCAGACCAGTTTGGATACAGAGTCACAACAGGCCTGTTTGACACTGTTAATGTTCAAGAAAGTACAATAAAAACACATGAATGACAAAAGCTTCAGTTACCATCAGATGTAGTGATTTGTCGAAAGTTACATTTAAACTCACCAGTTGTGACAATCCTGACTGACTCACTGTCCTCTGTGTAGTAAACTGGTTCTCCTCTTCCTCCTCTGCAGCTGTAGAGTCCTCCCTCTGAGACACTGATTAGTCCATTTGTCAAAGCTTCATAAGATTTCCCATCTCTGTACCAGTAGTATTTCCATCCAGATGATGATGATGATGATGATGATGGGCTCACAGAGCAGGTCAGGGTCACACTGCCCCCTACTGGAACAGCTGTCCTATCAGCTCTCAGTTCTGCCTTTGGTTTCGCTGCAGTTCAGTTTAGAACAAGAACATAAAAGTAAAAATGACAGAATCAGAACAATTTAAAGATGGAAAAATGTAAATGATCAAATATCATGAAACGTCAATGCTGAAGATATAACAAACTGTGTCACACATGATTCTATTCTGCATTTTTGTTTTGATGAGAACAGTGACTTTTTAAAATATGTACTTGTGTGTATTTACAGTTAATTACATGTTATGTCCTTGTTTTCTTTACTCAATCTGATGTTGAAGCCTCTGATAGCTAAGATGAGACCTAGTAAGTGTGTTTTATATTCTTTTGCTGTGGAAGCTGACATTTCCTGTCGCACAGATGTCTTTAGGCCACAATAATAAGCACGGTGAACGTCACCACTGCCATTACAGGGAGCAGTTTGGATGTGATTTCCAGCTGAGCTGTTAGGAATGCTGGAATAAGACTTCAGTGTTTGTGTTGCACAACAGGCCAGGTTTATTAGCCGAGTGCAGATCTTGGCAGTGAAATCTGAGACTGTTGAACCTTGATGGTGATCCAAGCCTAGGAGATCTGAACTTCCACTGAAATCTTCTGTTCCTGCTGGATCAACTCATATTCCAGAGATCAGGAAACTGACTCACACTGCTGAACTGTGGTAGGACTCCACCATAATCTCTGTTACTGCGACACACAGAGGACTTAATCCAAGAACTGATTCCACACCAGACTGTGACTGTGAAAGGTTTTCTCTGTAAATCTGTGGACAGCTGATTTTGTGCTTTCAGTGTTGTAATTCCATTCATTGTGTTGGTGTTGTACTGGTAACTCACTGTGTTACTGATTATAACTAACCAGCCACTCTGCAGGTCTAGTGAGTGAACTGAGTCGACTTAAATTGATCAGAGTTTGAAGAGCAGCTGAAAGAAAGCTAGTTAACCCTGTAGGAGCTAACACAGGTTAACTTGTAGTTAACACAGATAAGAGTTCAAACTAACCTGAACTAGACAGAGAGAGATATTTTTACATATTGTTGTTTAATTTTATTTAAATATTTTATTCTGGTTTTCGGATGCATAAATTAATGTAAACTGGAAACTGGTTGTATATTTCTGTGTCTTCTGTTTCCCACCTACAAGTTCAAAGTTCACCCTGGTCCTGGTATGTATTATTGGTTATTGGTTGGTATTTTATTTTTATTTTATTTTGTTTTATCTTTAGTGAAGTATTGAGTTTTCCCATGTACCGTGAATGCACCGCTGCACTGCTCATGTTAACTTTCTTTCACTGCAGCTGTCTGCACGCAGCAAGGTGACTTTCTCTGTATATTGCACTGTGTTAAAAGGGTAAAAGAACTCCATGAACGTAGTTTTGAGCACTGATTTTGTTTTGCAGATGTACGAAACTGCTGTGGTGGGGTGGCTGTAGCTCAGGAGTTAGAGCGGGTCAGCTGCTGATCGGAGGTTGGTGGTTCGATCCCTGGCTCCCCTAGTTTGCATGCCAAATATCCTTGGGCAAGATACTTATGGCGTATGAATGCGTATGATTGATAGTTAGAAAGCACTTAACGTATAGATAGTAGTGCTTGTGTGAATGGGTGTGTTGTATAGAGCACTTTGAGAACTCCAGGAGAGTAGAAAGAACCAGTCCATTCACCATGTGGAACTTGCAATCCTGTAACGTGTTGAGCTACAGAGTTAATGTATTGTGTGAGAAATACATGAACTCTGGTGAGTCTCGAATTGTGCAAATTAAATTGTGATTCATAGTAGAGATGGACCGATCCGATATTACGTATTGGTATCGGTCCCATACTGATGTAAATTACTGGATCGGATATCGGAGAGAAATAAAAAATGTAATCCGATCCATTAAATATCAAAAAAGCACCTCACAAAACTTGCGACATGGCGTAACTCGCCTCATAACCGTAGCACGTCGGAGCAGTGTGCTCATGTGATAGAGCGGCTGTGTGTATTTGTAGCCTCGCTACCAAACCAGCATTTCATCTCCGAGGAAGTTATCCCAGAGAGAAGTAAAGCAAGTGTGTAAGTTCATCTCTGAATGTTTGTAAAGCATTCCCACGTTAAGCTTAACAACCGATATATGGAGTGACTGCCTCTCTCTCCCCTCCCTTCGTGCTGCTACTTCAATCATGAAACTGATTAATGATCAGCTGATCGGCTTTTCTGTCGCGAGTCCGTCTCTCTTGTTTGTTTATTGCTCACTTTGCACCAGAAAGAGGAAACCAGCGGCTGAACAACAGCAGCACGTTTAAGCTTGATAAGCTGTTGTTAGAATTTATTTAATATTACTTTCTACACCAGGATCCTTTTCTACGTAGCTGACGGCTGGTAACTGTGCAGGGGCGGGTCTAGCAAAGTTTAGCCACGGGGCCGATAGGGCATCAACAGGGAAAAGGGGGCACAAAGACATACTTTTCTTTCTTATTCTCATTTAAAATGTCTAGCTTTTAATAAATAATTATCCGAATCTTACACCCAAAGTTTTAATCTGATGTAAAATGTATAGAAGTCCATTACTGTATATAGTAACTGTTAAGTCTAATATACCCTAGTAAGCTATAGTACTTTTTCCTTTGGGAAGATACCATCTGTGCAGTCTGCAATTCTGTTGAAGAAAGATGTTGAATCTATTTAATTATTCTTGAAAAATAATTGATTTCTGTGCATTTTTTTTCACATCAAATTCACAGTCCCGTTTCTAACTTTATAAAACAGCTTCTATGTGATTGTAGAAGCTGTTAACGATGTCTTAGATGTGTTAGCCCTGTGAAAAGTATGCTAGTGTACCCACATGTGCTACCTTTGCAGGCACAAGTGTTGCATTTTGAGGAGAATTTGATTTTGAGGAAAGAAAAGGTAAATTTGAGTGAACAAAATTAATTGCTGCGTGCAAAAATGTATTTCAGTGTTTGCAATTATACACACACACACACACACACACACAATAGCAGCCCCCTTTTGCTCTGTTTTTGCATTTGCGTTTGCTCGCAATGTGTTGCTTACGCTTCTCAACATTTCTGCCCCTGTGCGTTCAACTCTTTCTGTACTCCGATATATTTGTGCCACAAAACCAGCCAATCACAGACTTGGATGCAAATATTCTGATTGGCTGTTTTGTTCTTCAATCAGCTCGAAATAACGAAATGCAATATCCCAGAATGCATTTCGTCCAAAACTCAAACGAGGCAGTGAAATATTACTCTTTCTGGATCACAAAACAAACTTTTGAGATATTTTCAGGCGAGAATGTTGCTGTGTAAACTTCAAACATCTGCTCGATTTATTAAGACGTCACATATTTGCAACAGTGCTCTAACGTTTTCAGAGATGCCTGTTACCCACCAGCTGACCGGCTGGTCAAGGCTCCCGGCACATCGTTTTTTGTAGCTCATTCCCAGTCAATATTTTAAACTCCGCCACTCTGCGTTCTTCCGCCACTGCCTCGTTTGAGTTTGGATGAAATGCATTCTGGGATATTTGCCTGGGTTTAGCTACAGCAGCTAGTGAGCTGATTGGAGACCAAAACAGCCAATCAGAATTTTTTGCATCCAAGTCTGTGATTGGTTGGTTTTGTGGCACAAATATAAAAGCAGGGGTAGAAATGTTGAGAGCGCAAGCAACACATTGCAAGCAGGTCCGCGATCCAAGCAAGAGCAAATGCAAAAACTGAGCGAGAAGGGCTGCTGTTGTGTGTGTATATGGACAATTGCAAAATTATGGATATGGATAATTGCAAACACTGAAATGAAGCAGCAATAAATCTTTGTTCATTCAAATTTAGCTTATCTTGGCTCAAAATAAATTTCTCTTCCAAATGCAACACTTGCAAAAATCTTTTATACGTGCGCTTAAAATAGTGGCACAAAAATAACGGCATAGCTTACATGTGAGGTTTTAACTAACTCACCATTTGAAACACTTTTTATGGTTTATTCGATTTGCACTGAAATGTATTTTTGTCGTTGGTATATTGGTATTGGCCAGTAGGGATGGGTACTGATATGGGTTCTGACAAAAAAATTAAAATATTTACGTTTAAGCACCGGCAGGTTTCAAAAGTAAAGGTTTGGCACCGGATAAAACCTAAATGATACCCATCCCTATTGGCCAGTAAGAACTGTATAGATGATATCTAAAGAAAAAATATAACACTTAGAGGAATTTGATTTTACTCTTTTTTTAATTCATACAAATGAGATACAGGGAAAATTAGTCGGTAGCAAGGCCTTTTTTAGCCAATTTCTGGGGGTGCTGAAGCAAAATTTCCTTTTCCTTTTTTTGTTGTTTTTTTACAATATTTGCTGTTTGTGTGACACACTACTAAAAATATAAAAACCATACAGTACTTGGTTGAAACGTAATATTTTAACAACAAAAGTATAGATACCCCCCCTCTCCCAAAATGGTTTGTTCCAGCTCGCCTCTCCCCTACTCTGACTCTAGCGCCCTTTCTGCCAAACCGATGGTGGCTGAGACGCAGCGGAGCGGAGGTGTGAGTGTCTGGCTTAAAACAGGACATATTAGCTGCATTTAACCATCAGTTACTCTTTATATAGTTGGTAGGAGTCAGACCATGTTTCTTTTTAGCTGAAAAACCTTACACCAGGTAACCTGCAGTGTTGAAAACGTGTTTCCCGACGATGTTTGCTACCCTACAATCCGTCCTGCTCTGTAGTAAAATCAGCGACATTTGACCGTCCTGCTGCTCCCATTGAAATGTGTACAGCCTATTTAAAATCTAAAAATTGTCTGTATCCTACTGTTGTTACCACTGTCCTGTTTGAAATGGATACTAACTAGCTAACTGACTGGGTGCCCATTAACCTTATAACTCCTGGTGTGTGTGTGTGTGTGTGTGTGTGTGTGTGTGTGTGTACAGAGAGACAGCCAGGTTCATAGGCTCTCTTATGATATCGGGCTCTCTATTGTTTTGGGTCCACGTGCGCTCTCGTGACCAGCGCTCCCGTACCTGCGCTCAACGCAGGGTCACGTAGCCGCTCTCTAAGGCCTTCTGTACTCACTGTTCGTGTTGTTTTCGTTCACGGGAAGAGTCTCGGTATCCCGTCAATCGCCATCCATCCCGAGGGGAGCCCAGACGCAAACTTCCCGGCCTGGTGACAAAGTAGCACCAGGGCTTTCCGTCAATCACGTTGCGGTGGCGTCCTCTCCCTCTCCTCGCGGTGGATGTGATGTTTTAGGCTCCGGCTCGGAGGACCAAATAAATGTTGGGTCTAAAGTCAGACCCCGCTGACTCCAGGACTTATTCCCGTGAAAGAAAAACAAGGCAACAGCGATCGATCGTTTTCACTTGCAAGGGAGGTATCATCTGTGTCTAACACGAAAATGACCCCGACTCTGACCTCCTCCTGCTGCCTTTTTATTGCGAGACAGTTCACACAAAACACGTCATAGCAAAGTAACGCCCAATTGGTTCTAAGACATAGGCATTGTATGTATATGTGTGAACTTCTGTATGTAAGTAAGAATGTGTATGTGTGTGTGTGTGTGTGTGTGTGTGTGTGTGTACAGAGAGACAGCCAGGTTCATAATGGATATTAGGACGTTTTCAACAAAAAAAGGAGCCACATTCAGGTACAAGTGTAAAATCAAATGATCCATCAATAAAGGATAATGTTGGATCAGTGTTTCAATATTTATATCTTTTATTAGATGTTCATGTGGTTTGGTTATTTGCCTTTTGGTTGAAAGTACACTGAGAGAGGACTTCTTGTTAAGGATCTTAATAGTATTTTTTTCATATTAATGTAATTTTTTAATCTAATTGAATCTATTTGTGTATGATTGTCAGTCCAAAGAGGGAGAGAGGAAAGAGGAGAACGTGAGGAGAAAGTACAAGGTCAGGAAGAACCAGGTAAGAAAACAGACAGGGAACAGTGACAGCAAAACAGAAACTGTTAAACTGATGAAGAGAAAAAACCTGATTTTACTCACACAATCTGGAAGTTGTGTTCTCCTGATATTAAAGCTGTTATACAGAATCTGCAAAACAAACTGTGTTGAAACATTTTTTGAACATAACATTATCATTGATTGGGGAGATTAAAATTAATGATATATTTTTATGTGGTTCAGCCACAACTCTACTAAAACCTCAGGTAATAATAGATTGGGCCAACTTTTGGACCATCCAGTTGTCTGAGTGACTGCCGCAGTACGTACATCAAATTTGTGCACTATCAGAAAGTGCCAAACGGAGCCCTGGTGGAGTGAGGAGCTGTAAAGAGAAGCAGATGCTCTGTTTATATTCTAAAGATGTTTTAAGCTTGTTTCAAAGATTCTGTACAGCAGCTTTAAATGTTTTCCACAAGCACACATACACTTATCAGTGTTTCTTAAACTTTTTACAGTGTGTACCACCTGAGAAAAATGTCAAGCTCTCCCAAGTATCACTATGAAAGCATGAAACTCATAAATCTTACAACACAATATTAGTATTAGTAAATTAGTCAAATTAATATCTGCAGTAAAGATTTCTTTCATACATTGTATACATTGTACCACAGGCAAAGTTGCCCCAATTTTTATAATTTTTTTTAATCAACATTTTGTACATTTCAAGGACTCTTCTGTTTTTGGAGTGTATTTTTATGTGTCTGTATTACATTAAACATAAACATTAAAAGTGAATCTCTGTCCAAAACATGCAGTCAGTTTTCTTTTTACTCACTGTAAGCATCATTCATTATTCTCCCAGTAATTAAGGTTAGAAATTTGCAGACTTGCACAGAGATGGTAAAATTATTATGATGAAAATGGAGACGAAGCTAACAGACGACGAGGACAAGGAAGCACCAAGGAGACAGTCAGAGAGAACTCGAAAATAGCGAGCTAACTTCCTGCTAACTTCTAACTTTGTTAAATTTAATACATTTTGTTTTCATCAATGGCTGGATGTTAAACGTAACTGTTACACCTGGTAAAGCAGTAACACTGATCATTTTATTAAAGATGATACAATTTAGACAGTTTTAACTCTCAGTGATGCTGCAGGGTTCGTTTGACTTTGGGACCTGAAGTGGACGGAGGTTTGGAACCAGATTATTCTGCGAGGCTCCTGACTACGGCAGTAATGCTCCGACAATCCACCAAGCAATGCGGCTTCGTAGCTTACCATTTTTTGATAGATTTTTGAGCGCTGTGGACCACATAAAATCGGTTCGAGGTCAGTAAGCACAGCCAGAATTCATATATAAGGCGCACTGTTGATTTCTGAGAAAATTAAAGGATTTTAATAGTGTGTAAAATACAGTATACAGAAGAAAATAATATATCGCGATATATTTAACGTTACCGCACATGCTTCAAATTATACCATGATATGGATTTTTGGCCATATCGCCCAGTCCTAACCTGAATTAACAGACCAGCGTGTTCTGACAAACCATCCTACTTTGACAAACCGTCCTACCGTAAGTAGTTTATGCACATTTCTGCTGTCACAGAGTAATTCCAGCACAATTTAAGTTGGTATGACGGTTTGCCACTTAACTTTGCCCATCAGAGTATGCTTGTAGCTCATAATTATAAAGCTAGGACGGTTTGGCACTTCATTTTACCCGTCAGAGTATTTTTCTGGCTAATATTCACAAAGGCAGGATGGTTCACCACTTAATTTCGTGTTGTGCGCATGCGCAGAAACAAGGATGGTAGGATGGTTTGTCAGGTAGGATGGATTCCCAGAACACCGCGTCCAATAAAATGAGTCCATATTGTCGTCTGCAGTTCATAGTTCATTAAGTGAAAAACATGCAGTGTGTGTTGTTCATGAGACCAGACTCTTTAACTCAAACCTGAAACCTCTAAGATTCATTTCAATAATGGACAACATGTACGGCTCAAATTGTGGTCATAAGTATTTTGTACTTGTAAATCAAATCCGTATTTGTGAACTGAGTTTGGTTTTGTAACCTTGTAAATCAAAATATGTGAAAATTGTATGTTTGTGCATCTACAGATGAGAATGTGTGTGTGTGTGTGTGTGTGTGTGTGTGTGTGTGTGTGTGAAAAAGATTTGTGTTTGTATAAAAATATTTACACGAGTTACAATTTTTTGTTTAGGTCTGCTTCCTGATACAAAGCAAAAACTATTTGTGATTTTATACTACACACAGTAATTTTGACCTGATTTTTCTTCCTTTCAGCTGATTGGTTAATGTCATATCAATCACAAATGTAACGATCCAATCAGAAAACAGATGGGTTTGGCTGCTTGGGGTGCTTTACTGAGCTTCAGGTCCTGGAAGGCTAATACAGTTTAGTGATGTGCGATACCACTGATTTCCTTTCCGATCTGATACCAAGTAAAATTCAGGGTGGTATCGACGATACTGATCCGATACTGATAGTTTGTACAAAAACTTAATGTTTCATTGTATTTCATAATACAATATTTAATTGTATTATGTAATTGAAATCATATACCTTCATAATGATTACAGGACGTCAGACTACTTGTACTTATTGCTTAATATTGCAGAATAATCACATAGAAATAAAAAAAACTTGAAGTTGTGCTATTTGAGCATGTTGCTGCCTGAAGCACTAAAGGACTCCGCGAGAGACGTCTGTCTCGCCCTAGCAGCACCTGTCCCTCTCCTCCTCTTCAGTTTGCCTCAACATACGCTCTTAATATTCTGTGATATGATTTACTCTGATGTGTTTGACGAGGTTAGTGGTGTTACCACAAAACCTCACTGTCTTGCCACATGTATCAAATACTGCATCTTGGCTTTTTGTGGAGGTAAAATACGTCCACACATCACTTTGTTTATGAACAGCCATTGTTGTGAGTGCACACGCCAGAGGCTGCAACGCATTTATACAGCCGTATTTTGCATATGACTATGAAAGGCACAAGAGGAAGTAGTTCCTCCCAATTTAGACAATCCGAATGATATAGTTTGTTTCCACTGTGTTCCTGTTAATGATAAACTACAAATTTACTCCGAAGTACTAAAATATTTTAATATGAGAATCGATTTTAGAACATAAATTACAGGTATCAGAAGAAATGATATTTCAATATCGATCCACACACCACTAATAAAGTTTAAAGCTGGAGGATCTCTCTATAAATATCCCATTCAAGCTAGGTCCATTAACTTTCGATAGCTGTTGAAATGATAAGTTGTGGTATGTCAGTGGTTAGAAATACCATTATTATTTTAGGATTAGTTTAACACAAAGTCAGTGCTGACTTTGTGTTAAGGTTAGAAACATTGCTGTGAGTCACAGTGCGCAGCATACAGGACTTTTCACAGCAGACGCCGCATGCGCTACTAATGCTAAATGCTAACTAAAAGCAAAGGATCCAGAATTTGTTGTGCTGCCACTGAGCTCTACCTGTACTAAATGCTCCTTGTAGTTTCTATCTCTGACTTTATGTCCTCTACTAGAGTTTGTGGTGTTTTATCTTTAATTGTTTAATAAAACATGTATCACTAATTCATAACGAAGAAAGCTTTGTAACTCTCCCACTAGTAAGACAGCACTGCTTTCCCCCCGAGGTCCGCAGCACTGTTGAAAAGGCTCTGGAGGTCCCTGTGTAAGCACGTAAACCTGTGACACAAAAATCACCGAACTGGGACAAACACAGACTGTTTTCCTGTTCTGTAGAGCTGCACAGCAGAGAAGTTACTCTGATATGTTTTTTATCTTCACTGTGAGTGAAAAGTTGTTTTTCACGTTTTTTTTTGGTGTCAAACTGAAACCAAAATATTTTAGTGAGCAGCACAAAAGAATCAGCTACAAATCTGCAAGAAAGTGAGAGTTTTCACTTATTTTAACAAACGAATTATCTGTACAGAACATCTCCAACTTACATGATACAGTCAGTCCATTAATTTTACTCCAATATGTTAAAAATAGTCCCTTCTGCCCGGCAGCTGTATCCTCCACTGTCAGATTCAGTAACTGTGATGATTCTGTATTCACTGGATGTTGGAGGTGTGTTTAACTTTACTGTATGATTACTGTATGTTGTTATAATTATTAAACGCTGTTTATGTACTTTGGATACAAGATTAAAACAAACCTGTAGTGTTGTTGAAATACAAAGTATTTTGTTGTGTTTTTGGATGAAACATTGTGCAGTATAAATTAAAATGAGTGAATGTGTCCAACTTACATACTACAGTTAATGCGTCACTCCACTTCGTCCAGTAAAAGCTTCTTTTACCCCGGCAGCTGTATCTCCACTGTCAGACTCAGTAACTGTGATTCTGTATTCACTGGATGTTGGAGGTGTGTTTAACTTGGCTGGTCTCCATTCATACGTCCACTGAGCTCCTTCACCTCCTGAATCTCACATCTGACAGTGACTGTCTCACCGCTGTATATCTGAGGCCAGGTGGCTGCAGGGTCACAGTGGGCTTAACGGGAACTGTTCACATAAGAATGATCCAGTTAGGAGAGAAACATAAAAACTCTGCTCTTTATAACATAAGAGTGGAGTCATTGCAAACAGCTGATTCACAGAGAACAAGTTAAACATTTAGAAAGTCACAACATAAAAATTTCAACTGTAACACAATATTTTCAGTAAAATGTAAAGGTAAAGTCTTTACTTTGCACATTTTTTGTTTTAGATTCCAAAAAATTACAGATTATTTTTCATGAGTTGACAGCAGATTAAGAAGACTGGAAGAAATTATCATGTGAGAATTGTTACGGCACTAGCAGGGACGCCTCCTGAGGTTGTCTGTGTGGGCGTGTCCGACCATCTCTCCTGCCTTAGCTCGTCCGGGATATTTGAAAAGGGAGCTTCAAGTTGGATTTGATTATCTTGCTTTGTCACCTTTTTGAGAACCACAACTTCCCAGTTAAGTTAGGTGAGTGTCCAGCTGAGCTTCACTTTAAGTTCTTCCTTCGGCCACTCTTTTATTATTTTGCCTTTCTTATCTTTGGAGTAATCCTGGCGGGGATAAGTTCCCTGTTGGGGTAGGCAATTCAGGGCTCCGGTCGCTGAAGCTTTGCCTTTCAAGTCGCCTCGAGCCCAGCACGCTCCAGAAGATAGGTAGGTAGAGTTTGGTGTGCTTAGGAACTGGGTAGTTGTATTTGTTAATGTGTATGCAGCAGAGGTGAGTTGGTCAGTTAAAGTAAGTTGTGTAGTTCACCATTAATGGGTTAATTATTGGGTAGTCTCTGAGTGAGTTGGCAGAGGGGTGTGGTTGTGTCTTAATTAGGGTGTGTTTTCTAACCCTTCTCCGGCCCAAAATGGATGATACAGCTATCAGTACAGGTGTCTAGAAGCTCGTTTGTAAGCAATAACATTCACCTGGTTCCAGTTTTCTGTGAATCCAGTGTTGAGAGCTTCTTCAGTGTGTTTGAAAGCATAGCAGCTGCATTATAGTGGCCTCAAGACGTGTGGGGGGTGATGTTGCTGTGTAAATTCACAGGTAAGGCTCAGGAAGCTTGTTCTGGTCTGTAGGCAGGACGGCCTAGTTTATGAAAAGATTAAAAGTGCCGTCCTCCAAGCTACGAACTTGTACTGAAGCCTATAGGCAGCATTTTCGAGGTTTGGAGTTGGCAGGTCAGTCCTATCTTGACTTCGCTAGGAACAAGGCGAAGCTTTTTGATAGGATAGGTGGTGCTCTGCAAGCCAGGTTACGACTGGGGTCGTTACGTGAGCTTGTGCTGGTAGAGGACTTTAAGAACGCAGTGCCTGAGTGTGTTGCTTGTTATTTAAGTGACAGAGGGTTTCACTTTACAGCAGGCTGCCATACTGGCAGATGAGTTTAAGCTACTATGAAACAATGCTGTAGACATGATATCCTTGTGCGCCATAGTACGTCTTGGAAAGTTAGAAGTGAGCAGCTAGAAAGGCTGAAGAAGCTGTGGTTTCAAGATGCAAACCAAAGCTGTGTTTCTTTTGCCACAACTGGCCATCTTGTTGCCAATGTCTGAACTAAACAGAAAACTCACTAAAGCAAAAGAGCCTGCCTTAAGAACAGTTAGTTGTGGTTCTCAAACGACAAGGTTGCAGGCTAGTAAAGGCTAAATTTGGAGCACAATTGCTCAGTAGTGCCTGTGGTCATGGTCAGAGGTCAACTAACCTGAGCTGCCGCTGGTTGACCATTTCTCTGTCCTCAAATGACCTGCAGGGGGACAGACTGTGCAAACCACCACTAGACCTGCAACCCTGGCTAACAAACATGCCTGTACCGGTGACTTGAAGAATCGCCTGCAAAGTGTTTCAGTAGGGCCACTAGCTGTCTGCTGGGTTCTCCACATGTGATGCCTCAAAAAGCCTGGCTATCCATGGGACATGTTTTGAAGGTCTGGGGCCACCCTCAGTCAGTATTTTGAACCCATTGAGATGGGTTGGCAGCTTCACAGGCGATGCCTAACCGTTGCTATGGGGGTTTGGTAGGTGGAAAGCCTGCAATTGGTGATGAACGGTTATGGACTTAATTGTTTTGGTTATCGTAATCAGCTGACAAACCACGGGTTTGTATTTATGGGAGGGGGTGTTACGGCCCTAGCAGGGACGCCTCCTGAAGTTGTCTGTGTGGGCGTGTCCGACCATCTCTCCTGCCTTAGCTGCCACCTTTATTCTTTTGTGCAGCTGACTCTGGTCAGTAATTAAAGGGATTTAAGCCCAGGGAAAGGTGAGCTCTGGGCCAGAGTGCCATGTGAATGGTTGCAGCTAGTGAGCTGGTGTTGCAGCTAGTGAGCTGGGTGGTTGCAGCTAGTGAGCTGCTCTCTTTGACTTGCGTTACTTTATTGACCAACGCTTGAGTTTTGTTTGTTTCCTTAAATGGTGATAGCGGCTTGTCCGTCTCTTTAGTTGAGCTACTTTAATAAAACTCTTTAATTTAACCCTTTTGCCTCCTTGACTCCTTTTTCTGACCCGGACACTTTGTTACTTCGCCTCACCGCCTAGACCCCTCAGGGGAACGTAACAGAAATGCTTTCTAAAAGTTCTGATGATGTCATCATGTGAAACTGGTACAGTTGCTGATTTGGGACATTGGAGTTTGTCACACTTGTAGTTATTGTATAACAAACAGGTTCTTGTGGCTCTCAATGATTTTCCATGAACTGAACCTTAAACCACTGATCCACTAATGCAGGGGTGTCGAACTCCAGGCCTCGAGGGCCGGTGTCCTGCAGGTTTTAGATCTCACCCTGGGTCAACACACCTGAATCAAATGATTAGTTTAATACCAGGCCTCTGGAGAACGTCAAGCCATGTTGAGGTAATTTAGCCATTTAAATCAGCTGTGTTTGATCAAGGACACATCTAAAACCTGCAGGACACCGGCCCTCGAGGCCTGGAGTTCGACACCTGTGCACTAATGGATCTGTTCTACACTGGAGGTTCTTCTAGCTGTAGTATCATTAAACATATTATGACACCCATGAACACCTTTACTTTTCATTAATTAAAATAAATAAATGCCATTAACAACAATTACAGGAAAGAATCTAAGTGGAACCTGTAATGTAGCAGAACAGTCTCTAATAAAATGAGGTTATATTGTAGTCAAACCTGAAACGTCGAGGAATTAGTGTAAAAATGCTAAAAACAAAGGAAGTAACTGATCTGCAGTGATAAACTCCACATGTGCAGCCATGAGGTCAAGATGGGACAGACTGGGATTATTACATTTGGACTGAATTCTTCTATCAAACTAACAAAATATTTTCCAGATGTTTCATTGAGTGATTATTAAATATCTTTATAATGAGACTAAAAGATATTTTAAACTACTTTTGATCCTAAACACAAAATAAACCTACAGTGCTGTTGAAAGAAAATGTTTTGTTTCATTGATGAAACATTGTTCAGTACAAATTAAAATATGTGAAATATGTCCAACTCACCTGTTACTCTCAATGTGGTGATGTCACTCCACTCTGTCCAGGAAGAACTTCTTGTGGCCCGACAGCTGTATCCTCCACCATGAGACTCAGTAAGTCTGCTGATTCTGTATTCACTGGATGTTTCATGTATGTTTTCTGGCCTCGTCTCCATTCATACGTCCACGGAGCTCTTTCACCTCCTTGAATCACACATCTGACAGTGACTGTCTCACCGATGTTTATCTGAGTCCTGGATGGCTGCAGGGTCACAGTGGGCTTAGGAGGAGCTGTTCAAATAGAAAATCACATCATCAGACTTCTAGAAATAGAAAATGATCATTAAAGCTTTCCTTGTTTTATTGCTCTTGTTAGTGGTAATCACATCTTTTTTTTTTTTTTTTATCCCAGTGACAATTTGACTGAAAATCAACAATAAAATATCAGATTAAACCTGGTAATTTACTGATATTTAGAATCTACCAGCAGAGTGACTGAAAACAACCAGGTGTGCACAAATCTAAACTGAGACTGAACATCAACACAATATCATGTAAACAACTTCAGTCTCTCAGATTTTACATTGTAAAAAAGTTTTATACTCAAACATCCCACTATTTACTTATTTCTACATCTTTACATTTGCATATTTATACATTTATGAACATATAATCCAGAGTTGTCAGTGGGCTGTGATCCTTCTGAATAACCTGAGATCTTAGTTTCCTGTCAGGTATAAAAACCCTAACATATTATACACAATATCAGTTTTACTTTAACTGTTTTTAACAAATTAAATTTTTACTTTTCTTTTTCACTGTTGTAAATATAAAAATTCCTGCGCTGTCTCATAGTGTAAGGCCCTATTTTCACTTTTTATCATGCTGCTCTAACACAACAATTTGCTTTGTGGATCAATAAAGTATCTATCAGTATTGACCTGTTTAATATGTGTCCTATGTTGTAAACTCGCTGTGCTAACAGCTGGATTATTCACTCACATTAGGAACACCATGTGGACAGAATTTAAGGACTGTTACGCCCCTCAAAACAGAAACGCAAAGCAACATGGGAAAAGTGTGTAACGCACGCAAAAACCACACAGCTGCTGCTGAATCGAGGGTTTATTTTTACAAAGCTGAAAAAAAAGGAAAAGCCTCACAATAAACACAGCTGAGCCAGGAAGCTAAAAGCATCAGGGTCTCCGAGGCCAAATAACAAAAAACTCTCCCCCTTCCTAGAAACAAAACACAGGGTAAAACTCCCTGATCAAGAAAAGGAAGATGCAATGCCTGACCTTCCTGGCTGTCCACAAAACAGGAGAAAACTGGGTCAAAAAAGTGGCAGAGAACCACTGTCTGCTTCCACTCTGCTGAAAACTGATGAAAACTCCACATGTGCAACAACTGAGCTGAATAAACTGGGATCATTACATTTTGTTTCATTTTTTATGAAATTTACTGATATGTTTTTCAACTCCACATGCTTCTGTCACAGTCCGGGGTCTGTGAACCAGTGTTTTGATTTTGTATTACAGTGGTCCCTCGCTATAACACGGTTCACTTAGCGCCCTCACCGGGACCGTGAGTCATTTGGTACCGGGCAGCGAGAGCTGAGGCTGGAGTGTGAAATTTATCGTTTTCAGAGTTTTTATTGTTAACTCGGTTTCCCTGGATCTTTTCCTGGTTGTTATGAGTAAATTATGAGCTTTGCCGGTGTAGCCCGAGAATACCCGAGATTGCCACAACAGCACTAAAAACCCTGTTGCCATTTCTGACATAACTGTGTGAAGCGGAGTTTTCTGCAGTTACAGCTTCCAAAACAAAATTGCGGCGCAGACTGAGCAAAAGCAACACACTTCAGGTGTCACTGTCCCCCATTATGTCCAGGTGGGACCGGCTCGTTGCAGAGAAACAAGCACAGGGCTCTCACTGATTTAGCGTCATGGTGAATTATATATTTTCATGTACTTTGTTTTTTGGTAGTTTTGTCTTATTTTGAAAGAAATATTTACGTGTTACCATAGTGATCAGAGAGCATCAAGGAGAGAGAGGATCTTACTCTCAATGTTGTTGGCGCATTTCAGGAGGACGCTGCTAATAAAGTTACACAAGTACACAGTGAATTCATGTTTATTATTAAATTTACAAAATACCACAGTTTTTGTCTTGGTCGTATCATTTTAATTTGATGTATTTATCCGTGACACCTTAAAGGCGGTCCGTGAAAATACTG